>NC_091311.1:3682183-3723858 GCF_038502225.1 Cherax quadricarinatus | reverse complement strand
AAATTGTAATTATCAGAACATAAAAATTATATAAAATAATATGAAAAATAGAAAAAAGGTATATTGGCAACACTTCTGCAAGCGGCAGGACTCCATGTTGCCATCACATGAGCATCCAGTGCCAACTTCTCTGCCTCATATCTCTTTAAGTACTGACCCTATTTTTTTTTTATTCTAAAACACTTAAAAAATGTGCTCATATTCGAGGCGCTGCACAAGTGAACGTATATATACGTTTGGACCATTTAAGGATTAAAAAACAACAGCAATTTTTCCGAAAAATTTTCGACCCTGAGAACAAGTTTAACCCTTCTCAGATTAACCCCAAAAGGGTTAATCTGAGAAGGGTTAACCCTTTGAGGGTCCGTCCCCTAGATCTACGGCTTTGAGTTCAGGGTCCAAACCGTAGATCTACGTCATGAGCTCAGCTCACTCTGATAAACTGTGAGTGGTACATTTGGGCCAAGATATGAGAGAATACATCTATGTGGTATGTGTGCACCACATAAAACAGATCCTGCAGCACGCTGTGTATAATGAGAGAAAAAACTGAAATCATGATTTTTCGATAAAAAAAAGTGACTTTGCAGTGTTTTTTCGTATGTTTTTTATAATTCTATTTGTGATTTCTTGGTCTTATGTGATAGAATGGAAGACAGATTACAGAAACAGAGATGACTTTGATTGGTTTTAGCACTGGAAATGGCTTGAAACTGAGCTCAAAGTAGCAGAAATGATAAATTTTTGCCGATATTCAAGAGTAAACAAACAACCTCACACGTCTAATACACGCCAGCTGGTGGGTCTAATACACATTCACAAATATGGTGATGATATTTATACAATTATTACAGTATTGCATAACAGTAAATCTTCTATTTTTTGGTGTGAATAAAAATTCATTATGTGAATAAAAAATCAAAATGGAATTTATTTGTAAAGTCTCAAAACATAACTAATGAACAGAGGAAATGTTAGTTTAGTGCCAGGAATGCCTACATTGTTTATTCTGGACCCTATTTTGAAATTGGAATATTTTGAACTTTGTGTTAAATTGGCAAAATTAACAATTTCCGATCACTTTAATTTGTAGTTGAAACAGTTGACTTGGCGATTTCTTGTGCTCAATCGATAGAAGTAATACTAGTGAAATAGCTAAGAATTTGGTTGACTGGAATAATGTAATTGGCCTAAAATGGGAGTCAAAGTCGGCAAAATCGCCGATTCGTAAATATCGCTGACACATCAAAATTAGCGAGAGCATAATTTCATCAATTTTCCATCAAATTTCGTACTTTTTGTTTTATTACCTTCACAAAAAGATTCTCTACCATTTCATAAGAAAAATAACAAATTTTTTTTTTGCAAATTCTTGGACACTGGGGCACCACTTCAGATTTGGGCCTTGGACCCTGAAGGGGTTAAACTTGTTCTCAGGGTCAAAAATTTTTCGGAAAAAAAAAAAAAAATTCTTATGAAAAGATAGAGAATCTTTTCCTGATCATAATGACACCAAAAGTATGAAACTTGATGGAAAACTTATGGAATTATGCTCTCGCAAAGTCAGCAGTCTCGACGATGTACGCATCGGCGATTTCGCCCACTTTGAGCCCTATTTTCGGCCAATTCCAGTGTACTAGTTGACAAAAATCGTAATTATTTCGCTAGAGCTCTATTTTTCTATCGAACAAGTACAAGAAACCACCCATTTACCAATTTCAACTATCCAATAAAGTGGTCAGAAATTAGCAATTTTGCCAATTTCACACAAATTTTAAAATATCCCAATTTCCAAACAGGGTCCAGAATAAACAAGACAGACATTCCTGGCACTAAAATAACATTTTCACTGTTCATTAGTCACGTCCTCACGCCCCTCTTACATTTTTTTTGCTTTCCACTTTGAATTTTTATTCTCACAAAAAATAGAAGATTTACTGTTATGCAGACTACTGCATTAGTGTAGAAATGGTGTAAGTAATATCAGCGCACTTGTGAAAGAATATCAGACTCACCAGTTGATGTGTACTGGACACGTGGCATGATTTGTTTACTTTTGAACTTTGGCAAAAATCGAACATTTCTGCTACTTTGAGCTCAATTTCAAGGTACTTTTCATTATGAAACCAATCAAAATCATCTCAATTTCTGTAATATGTCTTCCATTCTATAAAATGAGACCAGGAAAACTAGAATACAACCATAAATACCATATGAAAATACAGTGCAAAGTCACTGTTTTAAACCAAAAACACGGTGAAAGTTTTTTTTCCTCATTATGCACTGTGTGCTGCAGGATTTTTTTTTTATACTTTGCACACTGACCATATAAACCCATTCTTTCATATGTAGGACTACCAGCATTCTCTCGCTACATTTGAAAGCGCTAGAATTTAGGCATACTAATACGTCAATAACCCTGGTGCATAAGCCGTACTAGTATGTCGGAAACCCTGAAAGGGTTAAGAAATACCCAACCTGCATGTGGGATTGCAGAGAACTTGTTTTTGATAGTGTAGAGATTACACTACTAGGAAAGGCAAATATCATAAGTAAAAAGAGAAACAGTCTAAGATAAATAATTGAATAATATTAATGTAAGTGCAATCCGGTGGCAGGAAATATGTCACACATGATGAATATCTGTGAAAACAAGGGAATAAAGAATGCCCTCTTCATTTTTATATATAACTTAAAAAAATTAGTTCAATTGTTCATATTTGAACAAAATAAACCTACCATCTGACTTACGACCTGCTCGACTTACGACCACTCGACTTATGACCACTCGACTTACGACCACTCGACTTACGACCATGTTTTTTTTGCCAAATTTTTGGGAAATAAACAACTATTTGTGTTGTACACAGTGTTTATCCTAAACCTTACAGTATAAAATAAAGTACTAACAGCATAAAAAGTAAAGTAAAACATGAAATACCAAAGTAAAACAATAAAATAAAGTCATTACAAAAATGTGATGTTGATATTCAGTAGTACAGTTCGACTTATGACCATTTCGACTTACGACCAGTTTCTCGGAACCGAACTCGGTCATGAGTCGGATGGTAGGTATATAATACAGTGATCCCTCGATAATTGTAAGGCACGATAGACGTAATTTTCAAAAATCGTAACGTTATTTTCATCAAAACATTGGCTCGCGAATCGTTGTTCATCCAGGACGCGTACACATGGCTCCAAGCCACCTCGCCCTCCCTTCCCAGCCAGTGTGCCATTGTTTACCAGTGAGTGACGGTCCCCTCATAATATTCCATTCATTTTAGTGCGTGCAACTGCTAAATAAGCTACCATGGCTCCAAAGAAACCTCCTAGTGCCAGGCCTTTGGTACAGAAGGTCAGAAATACGATTGAATTCAAGAAAAACATCATTGAACAATATGAAAGTGGCGTAAGTGTGGCCAAACTGGCCAGGATGTATAACAAACCCCATACAACCATAGCTTCCCTCGTGGCCAATAAAAAGGAAATCAAGGAAGCTGTTGTTGCAAAGGGGGTAAATATGCTGACAAAAATGAGATCACCAGTGCTGAGAAGTTATTATTGGTGTGGATAAAGAATTAAGAGTAAGACAGAGAAAAGGATAGCAGATGAACAAGGAGGCTCTAGGAAAGGTAGGGGGTGTGTGGACCAGTTGTTTACAGTGAAACATATAAGTGAACAGTATTTAGATAAGGCTAAAGAGGTCTTTGTGGCATTTATGGATTTGGAAAAGGCATATGACAGGGTGGATAGGGGGGCAATGTGGCAGATGTTGCAAGTGTATGGTGTAGGAGGTAGGTTACTGAAAGCAGTGAAGAGTTTTTACGAGGATAGTGAGGCTCAAGTTAGAGTATGTAGGAAAGAGGGAAATTTTTTCCCAGTAAAAGTAGGCCTTAGACAAGGATGTGTGATGTCACCGTGGTTGTTTAATATATTTATAGATGGGGTTGTAAGAGAAGTAAATGCGAGGGTCTTGGCAAGAGGCGTGGAGTTAAAAGATAAAGAATCACACACAAAGTGGGAGTTGTCACAGCTGCTCTTTGCTGATGACACTGTGCTCTTGGGAGATTCTGAAGAGAACTTGCAGAGATTGGTGGATGAATTTGGTAGGGTGTGCAAAAGAAGAAAATTAAAGGTGAATACAAAAAAGAGTAAGGTTATGAGGATAACAAAAAGATTAGGTGATGAAAGATTGAATATCAGATTGGAGGGAGAGAGTATGGAGGAGGTGAATGTATTCAGATATTTGGGAGTGGACGTGTCAGCGGATGGGTCTATGAAAGATGAGGTGAATCATAGAATTGATGAGGGAAAAAGAGTGAGTGGTGCACTTAGGAGTCTGTGGAGACAAAGAACTTTGTCCTTGGAGGCAAAGAGGGGAATGTATGAGAGTATAGTTTTACCAACGCTCTTATATGGGTGTGAAGCATGGGTGATGAATGTTGCAGTGAGGAGAAGGCTGGAGGCATTGGAGATGTCATGTCTGAGGGCAATGTGTGGTGTGAATATAATGCAGAGAATTCGTAGTTTGGAAGTTAGGAGGAGGTGCGGGATTACCAAAACTGTTGTCCAGAGGGCTGAGGAAGGGTTGTTGAGGTGGTTCGGACATGTAGAGAGAATGGAGCGAAACAGAACGACTTCAAGAGTGTATCAGTCTGTAGTGGAAGGAAGGCGGGGTAGGGGTCGGCCTAGGAAAGGTTGGAGAGAGGGGGTAAAGGAGGTTTTGTGTGCGAGGGGCTCGGACTTCCAGCAGGCATGCGTGAGCGTGTTTGATAGGAGTGAATGGAGACAAATGGTTTTTAATACTTGACGTGCTGTTGGAGTGTGAGCAAAGTAACATTTATGAAGGGGTTCAGGGAAACCGGCAGGCCGGACTTGAGTCCTGGAGATGGGAAGTACAGTGCCTGCACTCTGAAGGAGGGGTGTTAATGTTGCAGTTTAAAAACTGTAGTGTAAAGCACCCTTCTGGCAAAACAGTGATGGAGTGAATGATGGTGAAAGTTTTTCTTTTTTGGGGCACCCTGCCTTGGTGGGAATCGGCCAGTGTGATAATAAAAAAAAAATAAAGAAGAAACAATTAGCAGGAGATAGTCTTATGCAGTCGATTATTTGTGAAAAAGCTAGGCAGTTGCATGACGATCTTGTAAAGAAATTGCCTGCAATGAGTACTGATATTGGTGAATTTAAGGCCAGCATAGGCTGGTTTGAGAGATTTAAAAACTGTAGTGGCATACACAGTGTGATAAGGCATGCCGAGGCTGCCAGTTCAGACAAAGTTGCAGCTACAAAATTCATAAGTGAATTCAAGGAGTACATAGAGGCTGGAGGACTGAAACCTGAGCAAGTGTTCAATTGTTATGAAACAGACCTCTTTTGGAGGAAAATGTCAAAGAGGACCTACATTACTCAGGAGGAAAAGGGACTGCCAGGACACAAGCCTATGAAAGACAGGCTGACGCTCATGTTCTGTGCTAATGCTAGTGGGGATTGCAAAGCGAAGCCGTTACTAGTGTACCATTCTGAAAATCCCAGAGTGTTCAGAAAAAACAATGTTATGAAGAGTAAATTGTGTGTGTTTTGGAGATCTAATAATAAGGCATGGGTCACTAGTGTGGCCCTAGTGTGAAGAATTACCTCCTGGAAATGAAATTGGATCTCAAGTGCCTCCTGCTAATGGACAATGCACCTGCTCATCCTCCAAACGTGGATGACCTAATTCTGGAGGAGTTTGGGTTCATCACAGTAAAGTTCGTGCCCCTAATACCACTCCTCTCCTCCAGCCCATGGACCAGCAGGTCATTTCAAACTTTAAAAAACTCTACACCAAAGCAGTGTTTCAAAGGTGCTTTAATGTGACCTCAGACACTCACTTGACCCTAAGAGAGTTTTGGAAAGATCACTTCAGCATCCTCCACTGCATAAGCCTTATAGGTAAGGCTTGAGAGGGAGTGACTACCAGGACTTTGAACTCTTCTTGGAGAAAATTGTGGCCAGATTGTGTCCACAAGAGGGATTTTGAAGGGTTTGGGGCTGACCTTGATGAGCCTACGACAGATGTGAAATCTATTGTGGCATTGGGGAGTTCCATGGGGTTGGATGCGAGTTTGGAGGATGTGGAAGAGTTGGTGGAGGATCACAAAGAAGAGCTAACCACTGAGGAGCTGCAAGAGCTTCAGAAGGAACAGCAACAGACCGCAGCTCAGAATATTGCTGCAGAGGAGGAGGAGGAAGAGAGATGGAAGAAGTTGCCTTCTTCCGAAATTAAGAAGATTTTTGAAATGTGGGGTAAAATGGAAAGATTTATGGAGAAACATCACTCTGACAGGGCTGTTGCAAGCCATGTCGGCAACATGTACAGTGACAAAGTCTTGACCCATTTTAGGGAAGTTTTAAAGAGACACCAGAAACAGAGCTCTCTGGACAAGTATTTAGTGCCATAGGTGTACAGTGACTCTAAAGCTGGTCCTAGTGGCATTAAGAAACAGAGAAGAGAAGTAACCCTAGAAAAGCACTTGGTACCTGAGGTGTTGATGGAAGGGGATTCCCCTTCCAAAAAGTAACTAATCCAATCTCTCTCCTCCTCCAGTCTTCCATACACTAAAAAGAATCGCCAATAAAGGTAAGTGTTATGCTGTTAATGTTTCATTCATCATGTCCCATTGTATTGTTTATGTACTACATCTATATTACATGTAAAAAAAATTTTTGTTTTAACACTTCTGGGTGTCATGAACGGATTAATTGTATTTACATTATTTCTTATGGAGAAAATAGATTCGAAAATCGTCAATTTCGATAATAGTCACACTTCCAGGAACGGATTAATTACAAAAAACAAGGGACCACTGTATGTATATGATGCTGACAATAACATTCTAGTAGGTAGTAGGTTGGTAGACAGCAACCGCCCAGGGAGGTACTACCATCCTGCCAAGTGAGTGTAAAACGGAAACATGTAATTGTTTTACATGATAGTAGGATTGCTGGTGCCTTTTTTCTGTCTCATAAACATGCAAGATTTCAGGTACGTCTTGTTACTTCTACTTACACTTAGGTCACACTACACATACATGTACAAGCATATATATACACACCCCTCTGGGTTTTCTTCTATTTTCTTTCTAGTTCTTGTTCTTGTTTATTTCCTCTTATCTCCATGGAGAAATGGAACAGACTTTTTCCTCCGTAAGCCATGCGTGTTGTAAGAGGCAACTAAAATGCCGGGGGCAAGGGGCTAGTAACCCCTTCTCTTGTATAAATTACTAAATTTAAGAGAAACTTTCGTTTTTCTTTTTAGGCCACCTTGCCTTGGTGGGATATGGTTGGTTTGTTGGAAAAAAAAAAATAACATTTTAAAGATATGTATATTAACATGTTACTACCAAAAAAAATTATTTATGGGGGGGGGACTTGGAGACACTAAGGTTATTTTAGGGGACTTCAGCCCCCAAGCCCCCCCCCCCCCCCTGGTGCCACCACTGGTAAGTGTGGATGTGAAAGAAGAGAAGAGACTAACGTGAGCTCCACCATGAGGCTGGTGAATCATGATGCGTGCATGTGGTAATGAGTGTCTCATTCCCGGAGTACCAGCAGCTAGCAGAAGAGATGCCATGGAACATGCTTGACCCACACACCATGTAGCAATAGGTGGCTGTACGTACTGCATGGTGTCATAGATTCCCAAACCAGACGTTACAACACCTCCTGGACTATAAGGAAGAAATAGCAATATCTAAATTTTAGTTTATAAATACTGCAATAAATAAATCAATGCTTATCCAGCAATATGACACTTGCCTTAAACATTATTTACTGGTCTTGTTTGATCCAGCACCTTAACAAATACTGCAAACAAAGGATTGTGCAAAACAAAAGCATCGTGCACCTCCATTTTCTGCACCACAAACTTTTGTAATATTATTAATGTTATTATATTTATTTACATAATTAAGACCTCTAATAGAGTATAAAACAAATTATCATACAAACATACCTGCCATGGTGTCAAGACAAGGCTACAAGACTGATCACATTTTCTCACCGATTTCAAAATAAATATATTTCTTCACAGCTGCACCTTCTTTCTCTCCGTTTATTTAGTGTTATAAAATGATACTAAGAGGGTAAAGTAAGGGGGGATGGATAATACATAATTACCAGATCACTACAATAATGACTAATAACATCAAATTATTGATAATGATCCTACACAACATGTAATTCCTGACAAAACACACTTAAATATCCCAAACATCATAAGGAGTATCATAAGGAGTAGACCATGAAGACTCTACCAGCAACATAGTAGACTGTCTACATGAAGACTCTACCAGCAACATAGTAGACTGTCTACATGAAGACTCTACCAGCAACATAGTAGACTGTCTACATGAAGACTCTACCAGCAACATAGTAGACTGTGTACATGAAGACTCTACCAGCAACATAGTAGACTATGTACATGAAGACTCTACCAGCAACATAGTAGACTGTGTACATGAAGACTCTACCAGCAACATAGTAGACTATGTACATGAAGACTCTACCAGCAACATAGTAGACTGTGTACATGAAGACTCTACCAGCAACATAGTAGACTGTGTACATGAAGACTCTACCAGCAACATAGTAGACTATGTACATGAAGACTCTACCAGCAACATAGTAGACTGTGTACATGAAGACTCTACCAGCAACATAGTAGACTGTGTACATGAAGACTCTACCAGCAACATAGTAGACTATGTACATGAAGACTCTACCAGCAACATAGTAGACTATGTACATGAAGACTCTACCAGCAACATAGTAGACTGTGTACATGAAGACTCTACCAGCAACATAGTAGACTGTGTACATGAAGACTCTACCAGCAACATAGTAGACCATGTACATGAAAACTCTACCAGCAACATAGTAGACTGTGTACATGAAGACTCTACTAGCAACATAGTAGACTGTGTACATGAAAACTCTACTAGCAACATAGTAACTGGTCAATACACCCTGAATACAAACCTGTTAATGTACATGTGAATGGGCTTCTTGGTATTTTCTGACTGCAGGAAAAGAAGCTGCGCAATAACCAAACTTGATATGTTATCATCTATCTGAAATAAAATATGTATTAAAAAAACAAGTACCAGTATAAACTCATAAATACCAACTTCATAAACACAAAAAATTACAGAGACCTCTCAAAACAGACTAACAGAAGGGATTGTCCAAGTGTCCATTAAATCAGAGTAATATTAATAAGAGAAAGAAATGTAACAAAATAATGCACTGTACACCTAATATAGTACTGTACACACAACTTACAAATACAATAGGGGCCCACTTATACGATAGGTTAGGTTCCAGCCGGAAAGCGGACATCGCCAGAAAGCAGAACGCCATTTTTTCCACTTATAAATGCATATAAATGCCAGATAACAAGTTTACAGTAACATATATTAAGTTAGCAATAGAATTAGGTAATAAAAACAATAAAAAGTAAAATACACACATAGTACACTCATTACTTACATTAAAATATTTGTAGTCTTAATGTAGGGTTTAATCAGTTCCAGAGAGCTAGCCTTTAGTCGAATTAGCAGTTATTCGAATTAATTTTCCCCATAAGAAATACAGTGGACCCCCGCCTTACGATGACATCACGTTATGTTAAATCCACCATACGATACATTTTAATGCAAAATTTTTGCCTCGCCTCAAGCTAAAAAACTTGTCTTATGTGATTCGTCCAGGACGCGTCCCATGTGTGGCCTCAGCACCAGTGTTTACAAGCCAGCCAGTGCGGTCGCATCTACGCATACATTCGGTACATTTCACATTATCCCAGTGTTTTTAGTGCTTGTAACTGCAAAATAAGTCACCATGGACCCCAAGAAAGCTTCCAGTGCCCTCCCTGTGGTAGCAAGGGTGAGAATTAGTATGGAATTGAAAAAGAGATTAAGGAAAAGTGTGCAAAGTGGGTTGAATTGCAAACCTTTATGGATGAAAATCACCCTCACACAGCTATTGCAAATTATGCTGGTGACTATTACAATGACTATGTTGTGAACCACTTTAGACAAATCATAAAGGAACGATAGGTACAGAACTCTATGGACAAATATGTTGTGTGACAGAGGTCCAGTGACTCTCAAGCTGGTCCTAGTGGCATTAAAAGAAGAAGAGAAGTAACCCCGGAAAAGGGATTGATACCTCAAGTCCTACTGGAAGGGGATTCCCCTTGTAAACAATAACAACTTCCACACTCTCCCCTCCTCCCATCCCATCAATCATCATCAGATCTTCAATAAAGGTAAGTGTCATGTATTCTATTCTTAGTAGAGTATTAATTGTGCATGTCTTCTTCAATGTGGTAAAAAATTTTGTTTTTTTCATACTTTGGGGTGTCTTGCACAGATTAATTTGATTTCCATTATTTCTTATAGAGAAAATTAATTCGCCTTACGATAATTTCGGCATACGATGAGCTCTCAGGAACAGATTAATATCGTAAGGTGGGGGTCCACTGTAATGGAAATCCAATTAATCCATTCCAGACAGCCAAAAGCACTAAAAAAAATAATTTTTTTCTACATGAAATATACATTTCCCTACACAGAAAACAATGAGACATGCCTAATACATACATATATACAGTAAATACTAAAATGACACTTAACTTTATTGAAGAGTATTGATGAGTGATGAGACACTGTTTTTCTTGAACACTCTGAGATTTTCAGAGTGATACATGAGTAAAGGCTTCACTTTGCAATCCCCACTAGCATTACAACAAAACATGAGAGTTAGGCTGTCTTTCATAGGCTTGTGTCCTGGAAGTGCCTTTTCCTCCTGAGTAATGAGTAATGTAGGTCCTGTTTGGCATTTTCGTCCAGAACAGGCCTGTTTCGTCACAAACACTTGTTGGGGTTGGAATTTTCAGCTTCACACTGTGTATGCCACTGCAATTCTTAATCACTCAAACCAACCTTTGCTGGCCTTAAATTCACCAATATGAGCACTAGTTCCAGGCATTTTTTCCTGTTCACCTGGGTGTTAGTTGACTGGTGTGAGTCGCATCCTAGGGGACAAGACTAAGGACCCCAATGGAAATAAGTTAGACAGTCCTCGATGATGCACTGACTTTCTTGGGTTATCCTGGGTGGCTAACCCTCTGGGGTTAATTGTTTCTCAGTAATCTTGATCAGCCACACCAACAACAGTCTCTCCACATCTTCAAGCAGTACAGCTGACCATGGTGCAGCAGCAGCTGACGGTGGTGCGGCAACAGCTGACGGTAGTGCAGCAGCAGCAGCAGCAGCTGACCGTAGTACGACAGTATCTCGATAGTATTTCTCACCCTTTTTACCACAGGGTTAGCACTAGAAGCTTTCTTGAGGCCCATGGTGGCTTATTTAGAGGTTACAAGCACTGAAAACACTGGAATAATACAAAATATATCGCAGGTACACACGGAATCGACTGCAACAGCTTGTAAACATTGGCACACTGAGTCTTAGAGTGGCTGGGCCCGCTCAGGTCATGCTCTGGCCGCATGGACACATTTAGGACGAAAGCCATTAGATGAGTTTTTCGCTGTTGGTAGAGCCAATATTTTTATGCCGAAGAGCGCCGTTAGACGAATTTGGCGTTAGTCGATGCCGTCGTTGGTCAGGGGTCCACTGCAGTAAGAGGGCAGATGTGGTAGTCAGGTGTGGTAGGTATAACCACCCCACCCGCACATAATAAACACTGAAAGCGCCCTAGACCGATAAAATGCATATACAGTACGCTCATTATTTACTTTAAAATATTTAGTCTTAATTTATTTATTTATTTATTTATTTATTTACAATTTGAGCACACATACAGAGGTACAAAAAAATACAGATAAGAGCAGCATGCCAAAGCCACTTATACTATGCATAGCATTACGGGCTGGCTTAAAATTAACTTAAGATTAACTAAGCAATGATGAAATCAGTGATAAAACATTAATGTAAACAGATAACTATAAAGCACAAGTGAGTATTACAAAGACAGGTCATATGGTTGCATGCATTGTTGTACATTCAGTCGTATGGAGTATTCTGTTAGGTAGTGTATTTAAAAAATAATAAAGTTAGATTGGGTTTTAGGTTTAACATTTATGTGATATAATTGTGAGAAACATTTAATGTAGGGTGAGAGGTGATTAAACAAGATAAAATGAATAAATTAGAGAACGAGTAAATGTGAGAGGACAGAGACACAGAGTCTGTAAACAAGCAGATGAACTCGTCTTGTTATGGTTGATACACATTCATTTCCATGTTTGTGGAACTTATACCATAATACAAACACCTTACATTGTGTACAAGTAAAATAAATAAAGAGCAACACTCCCATTCTCATGTAACACACCAAGTTTAGAATGAATGATGCTCTGGGTGAAGGCATACGAAAGGAATAATTTTCTACAATTACTCCAGTAATACTATTGTGTATGCATTTTCTTCAGATCTGAACTATAAAAAATGTTATTCTTTCTGACACTCTGACAAGACTGGAAAAACTCTCATATTTATGTTAATTTATTCTACTGTGGAGTATATTTATCATGTTTATATGTTACATAGCATATTTATTACATAATTTTGAAACAATATCATAAACACTGTAAAATTAACTTAATACAGTTCGGTTTGCAAGAAGGTAAAAAATTTGGAGCATCACCTGCGGGATATTTCCCTAGCTCAGGTGGCTGCCTAGCTGTGGGTGAGACCACTGCCTCCAGTTTGTACAAGTAATCCTTTGACTGTTTCGGTCATATACATATACGTCTTAAAAGCCACCGTGTTTGACGTATTAATACACAAATTCTAGAGGCTTCAAATCAAGCAGGACAAAGCTGGTAGGCCCACATGTGAGAGAATGGGTCTCCATGGTCAGTGTGCACCATATAAAAAAAATCGGGGAGCCAGTGGTACACTGTGGGAATGCCATTTCAGTAGTCCTTATTCAGCATGCCTAGTGGTAAGAAATATGTGACTCTGCAGCAAATCTGGGACTCTACTCTTCCCAAGTGATGCTCTAACACAGATGGAAGTGTCAGTAAGATCAATTTCATGGTTATGAGGAGTTTGTGACCAAAAGCAATGCCCAGGATACCAGAAGAATAAAAGGAGAATGAGAGGGAGAGAATAAGAGGATGAGAGAGATAATGAGTGAGAGATGAGAGAGAATGAATGAGGGAGAATGAAAGAGAATGAGGAAGAGAATGGGAGAGAATGAGAGAGAGAATGAGAGAGAGAATGAGAGAATGAGAGAGAGAATGAGAGAATGAGGGAGAGAATGAGAGACAGATAATTAGGTAGTAGGCTGGAGAGGAAGCCAGCATCCGACCCCACTGTTTTGACAGGCAGTAGGGGGAGTGAGTAATGAGACAATATGTCATTTTGACAGCTGCTGAACCCTGACTCAGAACAATTAGAAGTTCACACACTCACTCACAACACAAGCTTGCTGAAGATAATAGCAGTTATATGAAAGTGTCCAGTGACTATATATGTGTAAATACACCTACCATCTGACTTACGACTGAGTTCGGTTCTGAGAAACCGGTCGTAATTCGAAATGGTCATAAGTCGAACTTTACTACTGAATATCAACAAAACATTTTTGTAATGACTTTATTTTATTGTTTTATTTTGGTATTTCATGTTTACTTTACTTTTTATGTTGTTAGTACTGTATTTTATACTGTAAGGTTCAGGATAAACACTGTGTACAACACAAATAGTTGTTTATTTCCCAGAAATTTGGCATAAAAAACACGGTCGTAAATCGAGTCGTCGTAAGTCGAGCAGGTCGTAAGTCGGATGGTAGGTGTATATATTACAGAAACCAGAAGGAAGGAAGAAAGGAAGGCAGGAAGGAAGAAAGGACGAGATGAAAGGAAGGAAGGAAAAATGTAAGGAAGGAAGGAAAGAAGAAGTAAGGAAGAAAGGAAGGTACGTAGGTAGGTAGGAAAGGAAGGAAGGAAGGCAGGTAGGAAGGAACATAGGAAGGAAGGTAGGAAGGAATGCAGGAAGGTAGGAAGGAAGGAATGATGACCATTTACCTAGGATGACTACCTAACACAACTGCCTGCTAATACTTTGAAGAAAACTGCTCAGAAAAGGCGTTTTGTCTGTGCACATAAAAAAAAAAATGCCCACAAAAATGCACACACTTGTTTCATGTGTGAGGAGTGTAAAACACCATTGTGTATGAAACCATGTTTCAAAGAGTTCCACAAGCTGCAGAACTTCTAGGGACATGTCTAGTGACTGTACATTTGTATATACAGTGGACCCCCACATAGCGACTTTAATCCGTGCAAGAGGGCTCATTGTTATGCGAAATGATCGGTATGCGAATGAATTTTCCCCATAAGAAATAATGGAAATCAAATTAATCCGTGCAAGACACCCAAAAGTATGAAAAAAAAAATTTTACCACATGAAATATACATTTTCCTACACACAAAGAGAAGGATACATGCACAATAGTAGAGTAGTACATGCACAATATATATTGTGCATGTACTACTCTACTAAATGAAGAATAAATGACACTTACCTTTATTGAAGATGCAGCAATGACTGATGAGACACTGTGTCCTGGGAGTGCCTTTTCCTCCTGAGTACTGTAGGTCCTGTTTGGCATTTTCTTCCAGAACAGGCCTTATCACACTGTGTATGCCACTACGATTCTTAAATCTCTCAAACCAACCTTTGCTGGCTTTAAATTCACCAATATGAGCACTAGTTCCAGGCATTTTTCCCTGTTCACCTGGGTGTTAGTCGACTGGTGTGGGTTGCATCCTGGGAGACAAGATTAAGGACCCCAATGGAAATAAGTTAGACAGTCTTCGATGACACTGACTTTTTTGGGTTATCCTGGGTGGTAAATCCTCTGGGGTTAATTGTTTCTTGGTATTCTCAATAAGCCACACCAACAACGGTGCTACAGCAGCAGCAGCAGCAGCAGCTGACAGTGCTACAGCAGCAGCAGATGATGCTACAGCAGTAGCAGATGGTACTACAGCAGCAGCTGACGGTGGTACAGCAGCAGCAGCAGCTGACAGTGCTACAGCAGCAGCAGACGATGCTACAGCAGCAGCAGACGGTACTACAGCAGCAGCAGACGGTACTACAGCAGCAGCAGCAGCAGCTGACAGTGGTACAACAGCAGCAGCAGCTGACGGTGCTACAGCAGCAGCAGCAGCTGACAGTGCAGCAGCAGCAGCAGCAGCAGCAGCTGACGGTGGTACAGCAGCAGCAGCAGCTGTACCACCAATAGTAGCGATGGTTGATTGGGGTTCATTATACAACCTGGCCAGCTCGGAGACACGCACTCCACTTTCATACTTATCAATGATCTTTTTCTTCATCTCTATAGTAATTCTCACCCTTATTGCTGTAGGGTTGGCACTAGAAGCTTTCTTGGGGCCCATGGTCACTTATTTTGCAGATAAAATCACCAAAAACACTGTAATAATACGAAATGTTCCGATTGTATGCTTGGATGTTACCGCGGAGGCTGGCTGGTAAACAATGCCACCGGCGGCACATGTGAGGCTGGCTAAGGGCGCACATTGGATGCGTCTCGGACGAACAGCGGTGAGCGGGTTTTTGAGCGGTATGCGAGGCAAAATTTTTGCGATAAAAGCGAGCGGTATGCGGATTAAACGTTATGTGATGCCGACGGTATGCGGGGGTCCACTGTATATTATAAAACAACAGTAATAAACAATTTTTTGTATTGCGCGTGTAAACAAGTTTTATAAACAATATATTGATAATTATGTTAGTGCGCTTATTGTGTTGTATACGAGTGTATATATGTACAGTGGTCCCTCAATTATCGTCCACAATCCGTTCCTGGAAGTGGGACTGTTATCGAAATAGACAATTTTTGAATCAATTTTCCCCATAAGAAATAATGTAAATACAATTAATCCGTTCCTGACACCCAGAAGTATTAACCCTTTCGCGGTTTCGGACGTACTAGTACGTCTTACTTGCAGGGGTTTTTGACGTACTAGTATGCATAAATTTTAGCGCCGTCAAATCTCGCGGGAAAAGGCTGGTAGGCCTAGATGTGAGAGAATGGGTCTGTGTGGTGGGTGTGCACAGTAGAAAAAAAATCTGGGACCCAGTGCTGTATTGTGGGAACGTCATCTTAGTAAACAATGTCCACCATGCCTCACGGTAAGAAGGTCCTCACTCCTCGGCGAATTGGGACACTTTTGTTCCCCAGTGACAGTACTAATACAGATGGAAGTGCCAGTGAAGATGAGTTTCAAGGCTTTGGTGAGGTTTTGACCGAAACTAATGACCATAATATCGGTAATAGTGAGGAAAACCCAGACGACCCTCAGCCTTCCGCCTCTGGTGCTGGGCCGTCTTGTTCACATTCAGTTGTATCAGAATCAAAAAGGAAACTCCTATTTTCTCAAATCCCAAACTCAGATGTGAGCATTTGTGATAATACTGATAGTGATTATGAACTACAAGCTCTACAAACTAGTTCCAGCAGTGACAGTGAAGTGCAATATTCCCCAGTGAAGTGTCAGTATATACGATGATATATGCTCTCTGGTAGTGTGCCATATGCTATTCCAAGGGGAAGGAGAACATCTCGGAGTACATCCCGTGGCTGTACAACAGGAACTGGCAGTGAAAATGACGATGATACTGTTGCAATTGGGATGGAAAATGTGCATGGTGCTGGTTGTTGGGAAAGACACATATGCAACAGTTAGGTATCTTTATTGTGAAACGTTTCGCCTACACAGTAGGCTTCTTCAGTAAGCGAAACGTTTCACAATAAAGATACCTAACTGTTGCATATGTGTCTTTCCCAACAACCTGTCGGTATTTTATACCATTTTAATGTTCAATGGTGCTGGTAGTGGTGGTGCCGGGCGTGAGGCACCAGCAGTGGGTCATGCTGCCACACACGCCGCTGCCTCGGCTGATCTACAACAAAGGCCACCATCCCCCACCTACCACCACACCAGCCTCCACAACCACAACCTCCACAACCACAACCACCTGTCATTGTCCAGTACCCACCAGCAGACCGCACCTGGGATTGGCAGGAAGCAGACAATTTTGTTCTAAATCCCCACCAGTTTGATGACAGCCAAAGTGGAATACGGCCATGTTGTACACTGGGAAACAATGCCACTGAACTGGAATGTTTCGAGTTATTCTTTGACAAACCCCTCATGGAGAGTATTGTCATGGAAAGCAACACATACTACGAGTACACCATAGCAAACACAATACTTTCACCAAAATCATGTCTACACCAGTGGAAGGAGACAACTGTGGCTGAGATGTATCTTTTCTTTGCCACAATAATGCTTATGCCACATGTGTATAAGCACAGAGTGAAATCATGCTGGTCAACAGACCGCCTGATTGCAACCCCAGGTTTCAGTGATATAATGCCAGTGAATGGATTTGTGCTACTATTACGTATGCTTCACTTCTCAGACAAAACCAGGCCTGACAGAAACGACAGGTTATATAAGATTAGGCATGTGTTTGTGTATCTGAAAGAGAAATTCAATGTGTATTTTTATCCCTTCAGGAAGCTTGTAATTGACGAGTCTGATTCTGTTCAAAGGAAGACTCTCTTTCAAGCAGTACGTACATACCAAGCAAGAGGAAACGCTTTGGTATAAAGTTGTTTGTGCTTTGTGATTGTTACAGTGGTCTGGTACTGGATATTATTGTGTACACTGGAAGTTATACATTGCAAAATACCAGGAAGTTATTGGAAATCTCTGGTGATGTGGTTAGATCAATGATAGAACCATACCTTGGTAAGGGGCATATATTATATACAGATAACTGGTACACAAGCCCCACACTCAGTGATTTTTTGCGAGTGAACATGACAGATGTGTGTGGCACAGTGTGTGCAAATCGGAAACACATGCCCAGGTTTGATGCTGGCACTCGTAAAGGTGAGGTGCAGGCGTTTGCTGCCAATGACATCATGGCATTTCGGTGGCATGACAAACGAGATATCACACTGTCATCAGTTCACCCTAATGAAATGGCAGACACTGGCAGGCAGCATAGAGACAACAATGAATCCATTCTAAAACCTGCAGCTGTAATTGATTACACCTTCAATATGTGTTCAGTGGACAAATGTGACATGCAGATTGGGCTTGCTGATTGTGTTTGCAAGAGTTATAAGTGGTACACAGAACTCTTTTTCCATCTTCTGGACATTTCCATGCTGAATGCTTATAATATGTATAAGATGAGGACCAGAAACAAACCACCATATGGCGAATTCTGTTTGTCTGTCATCAGACAAATAGTATTCAAGTACCAAGGAACAACACCTGCAATTGACCGCCCACCAAATTATCAACAACTACCTTCTCGTCTGAAGCATGGTGATCACTTCCTGGTAAAACTGCCTGCTACTGCTTTCAAGAAAAAGGCTCAGAAGAGGTGTTACGTCTGTGCACATACAAGAAAATGCCCACAACAATGCAGAGACACTCGTTTTATGTGTGAGGAGTGTAAAACACCACTGTGCATGACACCATGTTTCAAAGACTTCCACAGGCTGCAGAACTTCTAGAAACATTCCCTGTGACTGTATATGTGTATATAAGATATAGAAAAATAGTAATAAACAACATTTCATATCGTTTGATTGTGTAAATATTTTCTGTAAACAAAACAATGACAAGAGTGTTTACACCGTTATTGTGTAGTATTGAAAAAGAAATAACTTACAAAATTCTGATCATATTGGTCTCACAGGCCATAAAAGTTACTTGGAAAAAGAAAAATTAAAAAATAATAGAAAATAGTACATAAAAACATAAATAAAAGAATACCGGGTGACGGCAGTCTGCGATGTTGCCACATGGTGCACCTTTTTCGTCAACTTCACGCCTCCATATCTCGGTAAGTATTGATGGTAAAAAAATTTTGTTTAGCCTATAATGTTTAGAAAAAAAAAACTTTTTTCATAAGAAAAAATTATTTTTTCTTTTTTGAAATTTGGCCGACCCTGAGAACGAGTCTCTGAGAGGACCTGTCAACCCCCAAAGGGTTAAAACAAAAAATTTTTTACATGAAATATAGATGCAATACATAAACAATACAATGGGATATGATGAATGAAACATTAACAGCACAACGCTTACCTTTATTGGCGATTCTTCTTAGTGTATGGAAGACTGGAGGAGGAGAGAGATTGCATTAGTTACTGTTTGGAAGGGGAATCCCCTTCCATCAACACCTCAGGTACCAAGTGCTTTTCTGGGGTTACTTCTCTGTTTCTTAATGCCACTAGGACCAGCTTGAGAGTCACTGGAATACTGTCTTGCAAAAAAACTGTACAGAGAGCTCTGTTTCTGGCATCTCTTTAAAACTTCCCTAAAATGGGCCAAGACTCTGTCACTGTACAAGTTGCCGATATGGCTTGCAACATCCTTCTCAGGGTGATGTTTCTCCATAAATCTTTCCATCCTACCCCACATTTCAAAAATCTCCTTAATTTCTGAAGAAGGCACCTTCCATTTCTCTTCCTCCTCCTCTGCAGCAAGATTCTGAGCTGCGGTCTGTTACTCTTCCTGCTGAAGCTCTTGCAGCTCCTCAGTGGTTAGCTCTTCTTTGTGGTCCTCCACCAACTCTTCCACATCCTTCAAACTCACATCCAACCCCATGGAACTCCCCAGTTCGACAATAGAGTTCACAACTGACATAGGCTCATCAGGGGCTCCCTCAAACACTTCAAAATCCCTCTTGTGGATACAATCTGGCCACAATTTTCTCCAAGCTGAGTTCCAAGTCCTGGTAGTCACTCCCTCCCAAGCCTTACCTACGAGGCTTATGCAATGGAGGATGCTGAAGTGATCTTTCCAAAACTCTCTTAGGGTCAAGTGAGTGTCTGAGGTCATATTAAAGCACCTTTCAAACATTGCTTTGGTGTAGAGCTTTTTAAAGTTTGAAATGACTTGCTGGTCCATGGGCTGGAGGAGAGAAGTGGTATTCGGAAAAAAAAAAAAAAAAAAATAGAACTTTACTGTGATGAACCCAAACTCCTTCAGAATTAGGTCATCCAAGTTTGGAGGATGAGCAGGTGCATTGTCCATTAGCAGGAGGCACTTGAGATCCAATTTCTTTTCCAGGAGGTAATTCATCACACTAGGGCCAAACACTTCATTGAACCACTCGACGAAAATGTCCCTTGTGACCCATGCCTTATTATTAGATCTCCAAAACACACACAATTTACTCTTCATAACATTGTTTTTCCTAAACACTCTGGGATTTTCAGAATGGTACACTAGTAATGGCTTCACTTTGAAATCCCCACTAGGATTAGCACAGAACATGAGTATCAGCCTCTTTCATAGGCTTGTGTCCTGGCAGTGACTTTCTTCCTGAGTAATGTAGGTCCTCTTTGGCATTTTCTTCCAAAAGAGGCCTGTTTCGTCACAACTGAACACTTGTTCAGGTTTCAGTCCTTCAGCCTCTATGTATTCCTTGAATTCCTGCACATTTTTTTCAGCCGCTTTTTTGTCAGAACTGGCAGCCTCACCATGCCTTATCACACTGTGTATGCCAGTACGCTTCTTAAATCTCTCAAACCAGCCTTTGCTGGCCTTAAATTCACTCACATCACCACTAGTTGCAGGCAATTTCTTTACCAAATCGTCATGCAACTGCCTAGCCTTTTCACAAATTCAGAGGTATTTCTCACCTTTACCAAAGGCTTGGCACTAGGAGCTTTCTTTGGAGCCATGGTAGCTTATTTAGCACTTGCAAGCACTAAAATCAATGGAATATTATGAAATATTTCGTATGAACAAGTGAGGGGACTGTCGCTCACTGGTAAGCAATGGCACACTGGCTGGGAAGGGAGGCCCAGGCGGCTCAGAGCGTGAGTACGTGTCCAGGACGAAAGACGATTAGCGAGTTAATGGACCATTTGCGAGCCAATGTTTAGACGAAATAACAGGATTATTTCCAAAATGAACGACTTTGAGGCTGGACGATTATTGAGGGACCACTGTACATTGCACCTTACTTTGGACTCACAGGCCACAGAAGTTACCGGAAAAAATAAAATAGTGAAAAAAAAAAAAACAAGAAACCTTGGAATGCAAGTAAACCAAAGTTTACCAGGTGAGCGGCATTTTTGCTGATCGCTCTGGAATGGATTACACTTGAAAACTGAAGGTCCACTGTATTTACCTGATTCTTTTTAACCCTTTGACTGTCGCAACCCCAAATCCTGAAGTGTCTCCTGGTGTTGAAGAATTTAAAAAAAAAAATATATTTTCTTATGAAAATGTTAAAATTAATTATCTGAATGTTTTAAGCCCCCAAAATTTTTTTGCGATCAGTACTTACCAAGATATAGAGGCGTAAAGTTGGCAGAAAATGAGCCATGTATGGCTCCTCTCCTCACAAAAGCAGTGTTTCAAAAGTTCTTTGAAGTGACCTCAGACACTGAATTGACCCTAAGAGAGTTCTCAAAACATCACTTCAGTATCCTCAGTTGCATAAACCTTATAGGTAAGGCTTGGGAGGGAGTGACTTGCAGGACTTTGAACTCTGCTTGGAAAAAATTGTGGCCACAATGTGTACAAGAGAGGGATTTTGAAGGGTTTGGGGCTAACCCTCAGGAGCCTATGCCAGTTGTAGAATCTATTGTGTCAGTGGGGAAGTCCATAAGGTTGGAGGTTTGTGGAAAGGATATGGAAGATTTGGTGCAGAACGACGATGAAGAACTATCCGCTGCAGAGCTGCAAGAGCTTGAGGTGCAACAGCAACAGATCACAGCTCAGGAATGTGCTTCACAGGAGGAGGAAGAGAGAGGGAGAAAGTTGCCTTCGTCAAGGATTAAGGAAATGTGTACAATGTTTACAAATTCAATTCAATTCAATTCAAAGTTTATTCTCTATAAGGGTTAACAATGTGGGGTTTACAGGTTTTGGGTATCGTGTGGTTTACATGTTATAAAATACTAATTACAGAGGAGGCCACTAGGACACCTAGCATGGCTAGGCATTTCGGGCAGACTTAGATTAATTCTTAACATTAAATCCTTACAGATTATGGTATAAAGACTAAGTGACTACATCATAATTTGTGAGTTTAGCAATGTGAATGCTTTTGTTTTGGCACAATACAAAGCGTCTATATTGGAGTATCATAGGCAAACTTATGACTAGTTAGGATTTATTATTTTAAGATTAAGAGTAGTATTTCTGGGTTTATAGTCAGTGGGTGAGTGAGTGTAATTGTGAACCACCAGGTGGTTATCATGTAGTTAGTTGTCGGGGTGTATCAGGGAGATAAGATGTTTTCTAACTGTAGTTTTGAAAGTGATGAATGTGTCTGCAGTTCTAGAGTTTTCAGGTAGGGTGATCCAGATTTTAGGTCCTTTGAAATACATTGAATTTTTGTAAAGGTTTAGTCGAACACGGGGAATGTCATAGAGATGTTTGTGTCTGGTGTTATGCCTGTGGATCCTGTCACAACTATCAAGAACACATTTTAGGTCAAGGTTAATATTGGAATTTAAGGTCCTGTAGATATGGATTGCACAGTAGTAAGTGTGGATGTTCTGAACAGGGTGTAAGTTTAGATCTATGAAGAGTGGGGGGGGGGTGTTGCCAGGGATGTGATTTAGTGATTATTCTTACTGCGGCTTTTTGTTGAGTTATTATTGGCTTTAGGTGTGTTGCTGCAGTTGAACCCCAAGCACAGATAGCATAGGTGAGGTATGGATATATAAGTGAATGGTATAATGTGAGAAGGGCAGTTTGTGGCACGTAGTATCGTATCTTGGAGAGGATCCCCACCGTTTTGGATACTTTTTTTGTTATGTGTTGGTTATGAGTGCTGAAATTTAGGTTGTTGTTGAGGTATAGGCCAAGGAATTTGCCCTCATTATGTCTGGCAATTAGTGTGTTGCTGATCTTAATGTTAAGTTGCGCAACACCTGCTCTGCTACCAAACATAATATAGTAGGTTTTGCCAGTGTTAAGTAAAAGTTTATTGGCTGTCATCCAAGTCGATATTTTGAGCAGCTCCTCGTTAACAATGGTGTTGAGGGTGGCAAGATTAGGGTGGGAGATGACATAAGTCGTGTCGTCAGCAAAGAGAATGGGTTTCAGGTGTTGGGATATGTTTGGAAGATCATTGATGTAAATGAGGAAGAGCAGGGGTCCAAGGACACTTCCCTGCGGAACTCCAGTATCAAGTGGCCGTATTGATGAGGCTGTGTCTTGAATGGTGACATACTGATACCTATCAGTAAGGTAGGATTTAAAATATGCAAGCGCATGGCCTCTTATACCATAGTGGTCAAGTTTGTGGAGTAGGATGCCGTGGTCTACTGTGTCAAACGCTTTTCTTAGGTCAATAAAAATTCCTAGCGGATATTCCTTATTTTTCAATGCTGTGTAAAGCAGGTCTAGCATTTTTATAATGGCATCATCAGTGCTTTTATTTTTCCTGAATCCAAATTGGCAGGGGTTGAGTATGTTTTGTGACGTTATAAATGAATATAGTCTCCTGTGCACGAGTTTCTCGAAGATTTTGGATAGCAATGGTAAGTTTGATATTGGCCTTTAGTTGCTTACGTTTGTAGGGTAACCACCTTTATGTATTGGTGCAAGCATTTATGAATGAATTTTATCCTGTCATAGCTGTTACATGCCGTAATGGCAACATGTACAATGACACCCTTGTGTCCCATTCTAGGGAAATCCTAAGGGCACGTGAGAAACAGAGCTCCCTGGACAGATATTTTGTCCGACAGGGGTCCAATGACTCTCAAGCTGGTCCTAGTGGCATTAAAAAACCAAGAAGTGAGGTAACCCCAGCAAAGGACTTGGTACCTGAAGTCTTTATGGAAGGGGATTCCCCTTCTAAAAAATAGAACACCTGAATCTCCCCTGCTCCTGGCTCATCACTCATCAACAACTCCACAATAAAGGTAACTGGCATTTAATTATTGTTTATTTTGTATGTACCATTTGTTTCTGTGTAGGGAAATGTATATCTCATGTAAAAAAAATTATTTTAATACTTTTGGGTGTCTTGAACGGATTAATTCTATTTCCATTACTTCTTATGGGGAATTGATTAAAGCCATTGGTTGAGGGTCCACTGTACTCTAGAATGAGTAAATATGTTATTATGCATGTCACGAAAGGCACTGTGTTGCTGTTGTTGAGTATATAAGGGCCACTAAGAACATAAGCCATACATAGTGGTGGTGAAGGCAGCAGCAGAGATGGCGGTGTTCTCAGTAGCCCTATATAACTCCAACAACAGTGGAGGAGTTAGGTTCGTGCTGTCCTTTTTCTACCAATTAATCGCTTAACTTACTTACTACACTGTTAATGGTACACTTTATTGCTGGCTGGCATTATAGCCTATATCGACTCGTGCTGCTTTAGTAATGTACATATCGTAAAATCACTGAAGAAGGCACATTCTCCCCTTTCTCCTCCTCCTCCACTTTTGTATTTTTCTACAGTTTCTTTCTTTAATTCTATCACGTTCCTCATTTTCTTTACCAAAGGACTGGCACTAGGAGCTTTTTTTGGGTCCATGGAAGCTTATTTAGCAGTCACACACAATAAACAAGTGCTGAAAACAATGGATTATTACGAAATGTCTCGTATGACCTGGCCGGATATGTTCATTCACCAAGAAACACAACAACACTGCCTGAGAATGCGTATGGGAGGTGGCTTTGTCTGTGCGCTGGACACTGGACAGGTTCTGTACCATCGACGAAAATGGAGGAAATCAATGAAAACGGAACCAACATTTTGACGAAAAAAGTCAGCGAAAACGGAAATCGGCGATAACATAGAGCAACGAATAAGGAGGGTCCACTGTATATGAGTTTGTGTGATGAATAATTGACTGACTTACCATACCACGGGCGGGGTTAGAACCCGCAATTAGAGTCATAAAACTTCTGATCGCAGGTTCCAACCCCGCCCGTGGTATGGTTTGTTTGTAATCGTGTCATGATTTCGTGAGTCATGAGAAATGACTGACTTACCTGACTGACTGACTTAACTGACTTACTGACCAACTTACTGACTTACTATTAATAACTTCACAACAACAGTAACAAACATTGACTGGCACACTGAGCTAGAAATCTATTCAGTCTCTTAGCTGTCATCTGTTTAGTTTTTTAGTGCAGTGCTTGTTATAGAAGTATTGGGTCTTTTTTAGAAAATTATTAATTTTTTTTTTTATTATCACACTGGCCGATTCCCACTAAGGCAGGGTGGCCCAAAAAAGAAAAACTTTCACCATCATTCACTCCATCACTGTCTTGCCAGAAGCGTGCTTTACACTACAGTTTTTAAACTGCAACATTAACACCCCGCCTGCACTCTGAAGGAGGGGTGTTAATGTTGCAGTTCAAAAACTGTAGTGTAAAGCACCCTTCTGGCAAGACAGTGATGGAGTGAATGATGGTGAAAGTTTTTCTTTTTTGGGCCACCCTGCCTTGGTGGGAATCGGCCAGTGTGATAATAAAAAAAAAATATATTAATAATTTTCTAAAAAAGACCCAATACCTCTATAACAAGCACTGCCCTAAAAAAACTAAACAGATGACAGCTAAGAGACTGAACAGTCCCTGGCTAACACCCAGCATTCTCAAATCCATAAATACAAAACACCTATATGAAAAACAGTACAGAATGGGTCACATAACCAGAGACCAAACAAAACGTTACTCGTCAATCCTAACCAGCCTGATAAGAAGGGCAAAAAAATTGTATTATGAGAACAGATTATCCAACTTACGAGGTGATAAAAAAAAGACCTGGAAAACCCTATCAGAAATTCTAGGAACAAAAAAGATATCACGAAATAGCGAAATTAAATTAGGAAATTCAGATGAAACCCAACTCCCACCAACAGAAACAGCAAACAGACTCAATGATTTCTTCTACACTATAGGAAAAAACCTTGCCAATAAAATCCCAAGCTCAGATACCCCACCAAATGACTACCTCACTGGCAACTACCCGAACACACCGTTCCCAGCTCCGACTAACCAATACGAAGTCTCCCTTATTATCAACACACTAAAAAACAAGACAGGAGATTTAAATACCTTACCACCCTTTATATACAAAAAAGTGTCACAAGTGCTATCACCAATCATTGCAACACTCTTTAACAAATCCACTGAATCCTCTACCTTCCCTACAGTTCTCAAAATAGCAAGGGTCACCCCGATCCATAAAGGAGGAGACCAAACAAAGTTGAATAACTTTAGGCCAATATCCAACTTACACCCTCTCTCAAAAATCTTCGAAAAATTAATTCATAAACGAATCTACTCATACCTCATCTCCCAAAACATACTCAACCCCTGCCAATTTGGATTCAGGCCTAATAAAAATACTAATGATGCTATTATACACATGCTAGAACATATACATATATTGTGAGGGAAAAGTAGGTGTAAGTGGGGTTAAGGTTGTTCGGGCAACCAGGAACCATTAGTTACGTCGCGTGCACCCCCCCCCCTCCTCTCTGGCGGGCTGGGGCGAAACTAGTTCCTGGTGTCCGATGTGTTAGTTTCTACTCCTGGTAATATTGACCTTACCTGGTGTGGGTTGAAGTTTGGAGAGTCACTTCACCTCCACTCTTCTCCTAATCAGGTAGGGTGATATACCAGGAGTATCACTGTTTGTTTCTTTATTTTGTTTGCTGGTTACCAGTAATGATTTTGGCATTTATCATTCTTTTCAATTCTTAAATGTTATATTATCATAACTATGGGTAACCAGTTTATTTTCTCTTATTTACCAGCTCTGTTCCTGGCGTGGTCTCCCAGGATAGACGCCAGATAAAGGAGCAAGACGTGTTAATAATACTTATTAACATTATTCTACTACTACCGGCCCTTACCTATTCTACTTGTGCTCCATCCAAGTGGTAGGAGATTCCAGAACATCGGATGGTTACCATCTGCCCAGGATAACCCACATAAATAACATCAGAGGAACTATCCAGGGCCATACCTACTCCTGCCCAACTAAAAGAAACTGAAGGCCAATTTTTTTTTTATTATATTTAAATTTTAAGTAAAATTCTCAAAATTCATTATTCTCATTTTTCCCAAGTTATTTCTTTATTTATTTTTCCATTAATTTCTTTTGTTCAGTTGGAAGGCGTTCCACTGACAATGGCGACCTTGCCAGGATACGACTCTTGAAGCAACATCGTCCTGATGGTTCAACTGGTTGTGAGTATAACATTTAAGATAAAAAAGGGTGAGTTAGTTGAGGTGTCAAGTCATTACTGGTAGTCTGGTTGACTTACCGTTGTTTGGTTCTAGGGTTCGGTTTAGAAGTTTACCTATTTGTTGGACCTGGGGAACTTTGATGATAACCCCTCCTGTGTGAACCGTGTGTGTTTTGCTTAGTGAAGGCTATTGAGCCCACAAGTGTATTCTTCCAGGGAGAAATATTTATTTCATTTTCTACTTTGGGAAGTTTAAAGTGTGCGGACTGTGTCCCTCTTTTGTAACAGACGTTACTGTTAATTTTAATTAAGTCAGTTGAAGTTGGGTGCGTAATATTTCTTTTTACAAGATGGATTCTTTAGATTTCTGGTTGAAAGCTGGAAAGGAAATGGGATTTACTGGACAAAGCCTTGATAATTACATTACTGCTAAAATGGCTATTGAAAAGAAAGAGGAACAGGAAAGACTAGCTCGAGAAAAGAAAGAGGAACAGGAAAGACTAGCTCAAGAGGAGAAAAGACTAGCTCGGGAAGAGAAAAAGGAACAGGAAAGACTAGCTCGAGAAGAGAAAAAGGAACAGGAAAGACTAGCTCGGGAGGATAAAATCGAACAGGAAAGGATAGCTAGAGAAGACAGAGTTCAGGCAAGAGAGGTAGCCTTCAAAATGAAGGAAATTGAGTTAGAACAATCAAGGTTGGAATTAGAAGCCAAGAAGATAGAACTATCTAAGCAGAAAATAGATGAAGGGGGTTTTAGAATACCCTTCCCAAGAACCTAATATTAGGATGCCACAAATACCACCTTTCTCAGAACAAGATGACATAGCGGCATATATTACTAGATTCGAGAGTACTGCTACTCTCTGTGACTGGCCAGTAGATTCTTGGGCTACTAGGCTTGGCTTACTACTGTCAGGTTCAGCATTAAACGTCTATTCCACTCTACCCTCTGATGTTATTTCTAGTTATAGCCTGCTGAAGAAAGCTATACTACAGGCTTTCAAAAAAACTACTCATCATTACAGGTCGGAGTTTAGACACATTAAAATAACTCCTCATCAAAATTACATGCAATTCTTAACAACACTTTTCAGATTATTTGATTCGTGGATTGATAGTGCTGAGGTTGACCACGATTTCGAATCTTTACGAGACCTGATGGTAAGAGATCAATTCCTTTCTTCTGTAAACTCTGACTTACGAATATTCATTAAAGAAAGAAACATTCATACGGCTGCGGAAATGGCACAAGCTGCTGATATATATGCGTGCGCTCATAATAACTACCCTAAAGAGCGTAGCAGATATAAGCCTGTTGTGCCTAAGCAATCTGAGGGATCCAAACCCTCCGTACCTAAGAATTCCACGGCCTTCACAGTAAAGTGTTTCAACTGTAATGAGTGGGGTCATAGACGTCCCGACTGTCCTAGGAAAAAAGGTGAAAATGTCGGTAAATGTTTCACTGAATCAAACATAAACGCACCTTTTAGTGAAGGTACAGTCAATGGCATGAATGTGTCAACCATTCTTAGAGACACTGGATGTTCCTGTATTGTTATCTCAAGTAAGCTTTTCCCTAACCTAGATTCTTCACGTTATAAGTCCACTAAATTAACTGACTATTTAGGAAGAAGCGATTCTTTTCCAACAGTCAGATGTTTCGTTAGGTGCAAATGGTTCTCAGGATGGGTAGATGCCGTAGTTGCCCCGATAACCTCGTGTTCTGTTTTGGTTGGGAACATACAAGGGGCTGCTTTCCCATCTGAGGACGACTGTTTCGAATTTGGAGTTTCCAAGGAAGGGTTAGAACCTAATATCTCTGTTTCCTCACAGATAGTTCCAGACGAGATTCAGTTGGATAACCTAAATCAGAGAGCTGATGGTTACAAAACTCCGGTAACACCTTTAGTAAGTCAGTCACTTGACCTGGACAACGCAGACACCAGTGGAAAACTACGTGTGGCACAATCTATACAACAACTAGACTCAATTAACGTCCTTACCAGAGCTCAGTCTAAGGTAAAACCTATCCACCCATTAGTTCTTTCCAAAGGAAAGCCAATCGAGCTGTCTCATATAGATTTAGAGGGTCTTCAAAAGACTTGTCCTTTCTTAGAGGAATCTCGGAAGTTAGCTTTAAATGGCAAGGTGACCCAGAGAAAGAAATTTTCTTACAAGTTTGAGTTCAAACACGATCTTTTGTACAAGACTATAGTGTCTGCGGACAAACCCAATGACGTTGGTCGAAGCCTGTTAGTCATTCCGCAGGATTGCCGTGAAACCATTTTAAAGATTTCTCATGACTTGCCAGTCTCTGGCCATTTTTCACATAGGAAGACCTATAATAAAATCAAGGACCTATATTTCTGGCCTAGCATGTCCTCTGACATCTATAAGTACTGCAGATCATGTCACGTATGTCAACTTTCCACGCAAAAGGGTAGAACTAGGAGAGTTCCTATGGTAAAGATGCCAATTTTCTCGGTCCCTTTTGCAAGGGTTGCAGTAGATATAGTTGGTCCTATCACACCTCGCTCATCAGGAGGTCATAAATATATTTTAACTATGATTGACTATGCGTCCAGCTTCCCAGAGGCGGTACCCTTAAAATCCATTACCTCCATAGAAGTCGCAGAAGCCTTATTTTCTATTTTTTCATGTGTAGGTATACCTCGTGAAATTCTGTCTGACAAAGGGGCACAATTCACTTCAGAATTAATGGAACACGTTTATCAACTTGTGGGTGTTAAACCTCTTTTCACTACACCTTACCATCCGATGTGTAACGGAAGAGTGGAGCGACAACATGCCATCCTAAAGTCAATACTAAAAAAACTATGCATTCTCAAACCAACGGACTGGCATAGATTTTTACCATGTGCTCTTTTCGCAATGCGCGAGATTCCAAGTGATTCCCTTGGTTATTCCCCTTTTGAATTGCTTTATGGGAGACAAGCTCGTGGACCACTATCTATTTTGAATGAACTTTGGTCCAAAGATATCAAACCTGAGGTTCAAAACAGCTATCAGTTTCTTTTAGATCTAAGGGAAAGATTGGAAGAAACCGCCGATTTGGTCGGTAAAAACCTAGAGATGTCTATGGAAACGTACAAGACCTATTTTGACCATAAAAGCTCCAAGCGTACGTTTAATGTTGGTGATGAAGTTTTAGTTCTCCTACCTGACAAATCCAACAAATTGCTAATTACCTGGCGAGGACCGTATAAAGTAGTGAAGGTCTGCAATAAGGTAGATTATATCTTGGATGTCAAGGGTCGAGAAAGAATGTATCACGTCAATATTTTGAAACGGTACCATCGAAGAGAAGTTAATCTTTGCATAAATTCCTTTGACGAAGATACTTCTTCTTTCGGCTTGGGTACAAGTGGTGATTCGTACGAATGTCGAGTTTGTATTATAGATGACGAGTCTTTTACAGAATCGAAGGAACTACAGTGGACCCCCGGTTAACGATTTTAATCCGTGCAAGAGGGGTAATTGTTATGCGAAATAATCGTTATGTGAATGAATTTTCCCCATAAGAAATAATGGAAATAAAATTAATCCGTGCAAGACACCCAAAAGTATGAAAAAAAAAATTTTACCACATGAAATATACATTTTCCCACACACAAAGAGAAGGATACATGCACAATAGTAGAGTAGTACATGCACAGTATATATTGTGCATGTACTAGTCTACTAAATGAAGAATAAATGACACTTACCTTTATTGAAGATGCAGCAATGACTGATGAGACACTGTGTCCTGGGAGTGCCTTTTCCTCCTGAGTACTGTAGGTCCTGTTTGGCATTTTCTTCCAGAACAGGCCTTATCACACTGTGTATGCCACTACGATTCTTAAATCTCTCAAACCAACCTTTGCTGGCTTTAAATTCACCAATATGAGCACTAGTTCCAGGCATTTTTCCCTGTTCACCTGGGTGTTAGTCGACTTGTGTGGGTTGCATCCTGGGAGATAAGATTAAGGACCCCAATGGAAATAAGTTAGACAGTCTTCGATGACACTGACTTTTTTGGGTTATCCTGGGTGGCAAATCCTCTGGGGTTAATTGTTTCTTGGTATTCTCAATAAGCCACACCAACAACGGTGCTACAGCAGCAGCAGCAGCTGACAGTGCAGCAGCAGCAGCAGCTGACAGTGCAGCAGCAGCAGCAGCTGTACCACCAATAGTAGCGATGGTTGATTGGGGTTTATTATACAACCTGGCCAGCTCGGAGACATGCACTCCACTTTCATACTTATCAATGATCTTTTTCTTCATCTCTATTGTAATTCTCACCCTTCTTGCTGTAGGGTTGGCACTAGAAGCTTTCTTGGGGCCCATGGTCACTTATTTTCCAGAAAAAGCACCGAAAACACTGTAATAATACGAAATATTCCGATTGTATGCTTGGATGTTACCGCGGAGGCTGGCTGGTAAACAATGCCACCGGCGGAACATGTGAGCGCGTCTCGGAAGAAAATCGGTAAGCGGGTTTTTAAGCGGTATGTGAGGCAAAATTTTTGCAATTAAAGTAAGCGGTATGCGAAATAATCGCTATGTGATGCCATCGTTATGCGGGGGTCCACTGTACTGGATATCTTAACGCATGATCCCTCACCAAAGAAGTCAAATGTCAACATTAACAACGACTTGTCAAATAAACAAAAGTCTCAAGTAAGTGCCTTAGTAAATTCATTTTCTGACGTATTCACAGAGGTACCAGGACTTACCACCACTATTGTACACAAGATTGAATTGTCGGATCATGAACCAGTAAGGCGGAAAATCTACCCTGTTCCCGTTCACTTACGGAAAACTTTTGATAATGAGGTTGACAAACTATTTAACTTAAACATCATAGAACCTTCGAAATCAGCTTTCTGTTCACCAGTTGTTATGGTTAAGAAACCCGATAATTCTTACAGACTTGCACAAGATTTTCGTTATTTAAATACTATAACTAAATGGGATGCAGAACCCATGCCAGTAATTGATCATGACTTGTATAAATTCCATGACTGCAAATTCTTCTCGGAATTAGACATCTCACAAGCATACCATCAAGTGCCATTACACCCAGACTCGAAACCATACACCGCTTTCCCTACTCATAGAGGTCTAATGCAATACCGCACAATGCCTTTCGGCTTGGTTACCGCGTGTGCCACATACATTAGGCTTATGAGAATAGTTCTCTCTGATCTAAAGAATGTTTCAGTGTATTTTGATAATATTTATATAATGACAAGTGTCTGTGCTCTTGGGAGATTCTGAAGAGAAGTTGCAGAGATTGGTGGATGAATTTGGTAGGGTGTGCAAAAGAAGAAAATTAAAGGTGAATACAGGAAAGAGTAAGGTTATGAGGATAACAAAAAGATTAGGTGATGAAAGATTGAATATCAGATTGGAGGGAGAGAGTATGGAGGAGGTGAACGTATTCAGATATTTGGGAGTGGACGTGTCAGCGGATGGGTCTATGAAAGATGAGGTGAATCATAGAATTGATGAGGGAAAAAGAGTGAGTGGTGCACTTAGGAGTCTGTGGAGACAAAGAACTTTGTCCTTGGAGGCAAAGAGGGGAATGTATGAGAGTATAGTTTTACCAACGCTCTTATATGGGTGTGAAGCGTGGGTGATGAATGTTGCAGCGAGGAGAAGGCTGGAGGCAGTGGAGATGTCATGTCTGAGGGCAATGTGTGGTGTGAATATAATGCAGAGAATTCGTAGTTTGGAAGTTAGGAGGAGGTGCGGGATTACCAAAACTGTTGTCCAGAGGGCTGAGGAAGGGTTGTTGAGGTGGTTCGGACATGTAGAGAGAATGGAGCGAAACAGAATGACTTCAAGAGTGTATCAGTCTGTAGTGGAAGGAAGGCGGGGTAGGGGTCGGCCTAGGAAGGGTTGGAGGGAGGGGGTAAAGGAGGTTTTGTGTGCGAGGGGCTTGGACTTCCAGCAGGCATGCGTGAGCGTGTTTGATAGGAGTGAATGGAGACAAATGGTTTTTAATACTTGACGTGCTGTTGGAGTGTGAGCAAAGTAACATTTATGAAGGGATTCAGGGAAACCGGCAGGCCGGACTTGAGTCCTGGAGATGGGAAGTACAGTGCCTGCACTCTGAAGGAGGGGTGTTAATGTTGCAGTTTAAAAACTGTAGTGTAAAGCACCCTTCTGGCAAGACAGTGATGGAGTGAATGATGGTGAAAGTTTTTCTTTTTCGGGCCACCCTGCCTTGGTGGGAATCGGCCAGTGTGATAATAATAATAAAAAAGTGTCTGGGAATACCATCTAAATACACTAGCGCTTGTTTTGAAAAGACTAAGAACTCATGGCCTTACAGTTAAACCACAAAAGTGCTTTCTTGGCTATCATAAGGTACAATACCTTGGGTTCATTATCTCTGATAACAACTTTTCACCACTTCCTAATAAGACCAAAGCTGTTTTAGAAAGTACGTTCCCTGCTACCAAAAAGTTATTAAGAAGTTTCCTTGGATCTGTAAACTTCTATAGAAATTTCGTACCAAATCTAAGTAGCTTAACTTCAGTTCTTACAGACTATTTGAAAAAGGGTGTCAAGGAATCTCTTAGTTGTTCTGAGGAAGCCATCCAAAGCTTCGAAGAAATTAAGAGGATATTTTCAAACCCCCCTGTCCTAAAATTGCCAGATATTAATAAAATATTTTGTCTCCGAACAGATGCCTCCCATTCTGGACTCGGGGCTGTACTACTTCAATATTATGAGGAGACACCTTTCCCAGTATCTTTCGCCAGTAAGAAGCTTCTGCCCAGAGAAGAAAGATATTCCACTGTGGAGAAAGAATGTTATGCTTTAGTATGGGGCATAAGTAGATTTAAATACTACCTATACGGTAAACCCTTTGTGCTTGAAACAGATCACAAGCCACTGATGTACTTGGAAAACTTTAAAGGGTCAAATAGCAGACTCTTGAGATGGGCTCTGGCTATTCAGCCCTATAAGTTTAAAGTCGTTTATATTTCTGGCTCTGAAAACCACTTTTCAGATTGGCTGAGCCGAGGTTGTAGTTAGTTCTTTTCCCTCTGTTCGTTGACTTATTGACTCCGTCCATAAGTTTTGGAAGGGGGTATTGTGAGGGAAAAGTAGGTGTAAGTGGGGTTAAGGTTGTTCGGGCAACCAGGAACCATTAGTTACGTCGCGTGCACCCCCCCCCCCTCCTCTCTGGCGGGCTGGGGCGAAACTAGTTCCTGGTGTCCGATGTGTTAGTTTCTACTCCTGGTAATATTGACCTTACCTGGTGTGGGTTGAAGTTTGGAGAGTCACTTCACCTCCACTCTTCTCCTAATCAGGTAGGGTGATATACCAGGAGTATCACTGTTTGTTTCTTTATTTTGTTTGCTGGTTACCAGTAATGATTTTGGCATTTATCATTCTTTTCAATTCTTAAATGTTATATTATCATAACTATGGGTAACCAGTTTATTTTCTCTTATTTACCAGCTCTGTTCCTGGCGTGGTCTCCCAGGATAGACGCCAGATAAAGGAGCAAGACGTGTTAATAATACTTATTAACATTATTCTACTACTACCGGCCCTTACCTATTCTACTTGTGCTCCATCCAAGTGGTAGGAGATTCCAGAACATCGGATGGTTACCATCTGCCCAGGATAACCCACATAAATAACATCAGAGGAACTATCCAGGGCCATACCTACTCCTGCCCAACTAAAAGAAACTGAAGGCCAATTTTTTTTTTATTATATTTAAATTTTAAGTAAAATTCTCAAAATTCATTATTCTCATTTTTCCCAAGTTATTTCTTTATTTATTTTTCCATTAATTTCTTTTGTTCAGTTGGAAGGCGTTCCACTGACAATATACACTGCAACAGAGAAAAAAGAAGTCCCACTGGGGATCTCCATTGACTTACGTAAAGCTTTTGACACAGTTGACCATGACTTGCTCCACATAAAACTGTCACACTATGGTATAAGAGGGCACTCCCTCAACTACCTCAAGTCATACCTCAGCAACAGAAGCCAATACATGTATGTGTACACGAATGGGGCAAACTCTTCTGCACAACCAATTACAGTTGGTGTCCCGCAGGGAAGTGTCCTTGGCCCTCTTCTCTTTCTCCTATACATAAATGACCTACCAAATGCTTCGCAATTACTCAAACCCACACTATTTGCAGATGACACTACATACGTCTTCTCTCACCCGAGCCCAGTCATGCTAACCAATACTGTAAATACCGAATTACAAAAAATATCTACCTGGATAAGGACTAACAAACTTACACTAAACATTGACAAAAACCTACTTCATTCAGTTTGGTAACAAAGCTACAGATGTCCCTCTTAACATAATGATAAACGGATCACCTATCACAAAGCTAACAGAGGGAAAATTCTTAGGAATCCACCTTGATAATAGACTCAAATTTCATACACATATACAACAAATTTCTAAGAAAATTTCCAAGACCGTAGGCATACTATCAAAGATACGGTACTATGTTCCACAGTCAGCCCTCTTGGCCCTATATCACTCTCTCATTTACCCCTATCTCACCTACAGAATTTGTGCATGGGGCTCAACAACAATTAACCATCTCAGACCACTAATTACCCAACAAAAGGCTGCAGTCAGAATAACAAATTCCCACTACAGGCAGCACACTCCACCAATATTCAAAACACTAAACCTACTCACCATACAAAACATCCATACTTATTACTGCACCTATTACATACATAGAACACTTAACTCTGATATTAACCCTCCCCTCAAACATCTCCTTGCCAACCTCAACAGAACACATGACCATAACACAAGGCACAGATCACTCTTTGATGTTCCTCGTGTCCATCTCACGCTATGCAAAAACTCAATGCACATATAAGGCCCTAAAATCTGGAATTCATTACCTGTAAATATAAAAGAAACACTACCTGTTTATAAATTCAAGTCTCTTCTCAAAGATCACTCACTCACCCAAAACCAAATAAATACTGAATAACTGAACCTTATATGTATGTCATTATGTAACAGGTGGAGGCAGCCACAACCGCTCCCTCTTTGTTGTGGTAAACACTGCCATCTAGTGACGGCATTTTGAAGCCGTCTATTATAATTGTTATATGTAGTACATTATTATTATTATATATGTATTATTATTATACATATATTATTATTATTATTATTATTTTATTTATTTATTATCACACAGGCCGATTCCCACCAAGGCAGGGTGGCCCGAAAAAGAAAAACTTTCACCATCATTCACTCCATCACTGTCTTGCCAGAAGGGTGCTTTACACTACAGTTTTTAAACTGCAACATTAACACCCCTCCTTCAGAGTGCAGGCACTGTACTTCCCATCTCCAGGACTCAAGTCCGGCCTGCCAGTTTCCCTGAACCCCTTCATAAATGTTACTTAGCTCACACTCCAACAGCACGTCAAGTATTAAAAACCATTTGTCTCCATTCACTCCTATCAAACACGCTCACGCATACCTGCTGGAAGTCCAAGCCCCTCGCACACAAAACCTCCTTTACCCCCTCTCTCCAACCTTTCCTAGGCCGACCCCTACCCCGCCTTCCTTCCACTACAGACTGATACACTCTTGAAGTCATTCTGTTTCGCTCCATTCTCTCTACATGTCCGAACCACCTCAACAACCCTTCCTCAGCCCTCTGGACAACAGTTTTGGTAATCCCGCACTTCCTCCTAACTTCCAAACTACGAATTCTCTGCATTATATTCACACCACACATTGCCCTCAGACATGGCATCTCCACTGCCTCCAGCCTTCTCCTCACTGCAACATTCATCACCCATGCTTCACACCCATATAAGAGCGTTGGTAAAACTATACTCTCATACATTCCCCTCTTTGCCTCCAAGGACAAAGTTCTTTGTCTCCACAGACTCCTAAGTGCACCACTCACTCTTTTTCCCTCATCAATTCTATGATTCACCTCATCTTTCATAGACCCATCCGCTGACACGTCCACTCCCAAATATCTGAATACATTCACCTCCTCCATACTCTCTCCCTCCAATCTGATATTCAATCTTTCATCACCTAATCTTTTTGTTATCCTCATAACCTTACACTTTCCTGTATTCACCTTTAATTTTCTTCTTTTGCACACCCTACCAAATTCATCCACCAATCTCTGCAACTTCTCTTCAGAATCTCCCAAGAGCACAGTGTCATCAGCAAAGAGCAGCTGTGACAACTCCCACTTTGTGTGTGATTCTTTATCTTTTAACTCCACGCCTCTTGTCAAGACCCTCGCATTTACTTCTCTTACAACCCCATCTATAAATATATTAAACAACCACGGTGACATCACACATCCTTGTCTAAGGCCTACTTTTACTGGGAAAAAATTTCCCTCTTTCCTACATACTCTAACTTGAGCCTCACTATCCTCGTAAAAACTCTTCACTGCTTTCAGTAACCTACCTCCTACACCATACACTTGCAACATCTGCCACATTGCCCCCCTATCCACCCTGTCATACGCCTTTTCCAAATCCATAAATGCCACAAAGACCTCTTTAACCTTATCTAAATACTGTTCACTTATATGTTTCACTGTAAACAACTGGTCCACACACCCCCTACCTTTCCTAAAGCCTCCTTGTTCATCTGCTATCCTATTCTCCATCTTACTCTTAATTCTTTCAATAATAACTCTACCATACACTTTACCAGGTATACTCAGCAGACTTATCCCCCTATAATTTTTGCACTCTCTTTTATCCCCTTTACCTTTATACAAAGGAACTATGCATGCTCTCTGCCAATCCCTAGGTACCTTACCCTCTTCCATACATTTATTAAATAATTGCACCAACCACTCCAAAACTATATCCCCACCTGCTTTTAACATTTCTATCTTTATCCCATCAATCCCGGCTGCCTTACCCCCTTTCATTTTACCTACTGCCTCACAAACTTCCCCCACACTCAAAACTGGCTCTTCCTCACTCCTACAAGATGTTATTCCTCCTTGTCCTATACACGAAATCACAGCTTCCCTATCTTCATCAACATTTAACAATTCCTCAAAATATTCCCTCCATCTTCCCAATACCTCTAACTCTCCATTTAATAACTCTCCTCTCCTATTTTTAACTGACAAATCCATTTGTTCTCTAGGCTTTCTTAACTTGTTAATCTCACTCCAAAACTTTTTCTTATTTTCAACAAAATTTGTTGATAACATCTCACCCACTCTCTCATTTGCTCTCTTTTTACATTGCTTCACCACTCTCTTAACCTCTCTCTTTTTCTCCATATACTCTTCCCTTCTTGCACCACTTCTACTTTGTAAAAACTTCTCATATGCTAACTTTTTCTCCCTTACTACTCTCTTTACATCATCATTCCACCAATCGCTCCTCTTCCCTCCCGCACCCACTTTCCTGTAACCACAAACTTCTGCTGAACACTCTAACACTACATTTTTAAACCTACCCCATACCTCTTCGACCCCATTGCCTATGCTCTCATTAGCCCATCTATCCTCCAATAGCTGTTTATATCTTACCCTAACTGCCTCCTCTTTTAGTTTATAAACCTTCACCTCTCTCTTCCCTGATGCTTCTATTCTCCTTGTATCCCATCTACCTTTTACTCTCAGTGTAGCTACAACTAGAAAGTGATCTGATATATCTGTGGCCCCTCTATAAACATGTACATCCTGAAGTCTACTCAACAGTCTTTTATCTACCAATGCATAATCCAACAAACTACTATCATTTCGCCCTACATCATATCTTGTATACTTATTTATCCTCTTTTTCTTAAAATATGTATTACCTATAACTAAACCCCTTTCTATACAAAGTTCAATCAAAGGGCTCCCATTATCATTTACACCTGGCACCCCAAACTTACCTACCACACCCTCTCTAAAAGTTTCTCCTACTTTAGCATTCAGGTCCCCTACCATAATTACTCTCTCACTTGGTTTAAAGGCTCCTATACATTCACTTAACATCTCCCAAAATCTCTCTCTCTCTCCTCTGCATTCCTCTCTTCTCCAGGTGCATACATGCTTATTATGACCCACTTCTCGCATCCAACCTTTACTTTAATCCACATAATTCTTGAATTTACACATTTATATTCTCTTTTCTCCTTCCATAACTGATCATTTAACATTACTGCTACCCCTTCCTTTGCTCTAACTCTCTCAGATACTCCAGATTTAATCCCATTTATTTCCCCCCACTGAAACTCTCCTAACCCCTTCAGCTTTGTTTCGCTTAGGGCCAGGACATCCAACTTCTTTTCATTCATAACATCAGCAATCATCTGTTTCTTGTCATCCGCACTACATCCACGCACATTTAAGCATCCCAGTTTTATAAAGTTTTTCTTCTTCTCTTTTTTATTATTATTATTATTATTATTATTCTTTCAACATACCAGCCGTATCCCACCGAGGTGGGGTGGCCCAAAAGAAAAAACTGAAGTTTCTCTTTTTAAATTTAGTAATATATACAGGAGAAGGGGTTACTAGCCCCTTGCTCCTGGCATTTTAGTCGCCTCTTACAACACGCATGGCTTACGGAGGAAGAATTCTGTTCCACTTCCCCATGGAGGTAAGAGGAAATAAACAAGAACAAGAACTAGAAAGAAAATAGAAGAAAGCCCAGAGGGGTATGTGTGTATATATATGCTTGTACATGTATGTGTAGTGTGACCTAAGTGTAAGTAGAAGTAGCAAGACATACCTGAAATCTTGCATGTTTATGAGACAGACAAAAAACACCAGCAATCCTACCATCATGTAAAACAATTATTATTATTATTATTATTATTATTATTATTATTATTATTATTATTGTATTATATTATTATATAATTATTATTATATGTATTATTATTATACATATTATTATTATTATTATTATTATTATTATTATTCTTTCTTTCTTTCAACACACCGACCGTATCCCACCGAGGCGGGGTGGCCCAAAAGGAAAAACGAAAGTTCCTTTCAAATTTAGTAATATATACTGGAGAAGGGGATTATTATTATTATTATATGAATAATTTGTAATTTTTATTCACACAAAAAATATAAGATTTACTGTTATTCCTTATTTCAATAATTTTATAAATAATGTCAACCCATTCATGACTGCATATTGGAATGGACAATGACGTCATTTGTTTACTCTGAAACAGCCAAGCATTTGACCATTTGTCCTAGGTTGAGCTCAATTTCAAGGCACTTTTCTTCGTGAAAGCAATCAAAATCATATCTATTTCTGTAATATATCTTCCATTCTATCAAATGAGACCAAAAAAACGAGAATACAACCATAAAAACCATTCGAAATTACAGCTAAGGGGTGGCTAATTGCTGAGAAGTGAACTCCATTATTTATGCTTAGATTTCTTTCATTATTATTATTATTATTATTATTATATAAATAATGTAATTTTTATTCACACAAATATAAGCTTTACTGTTATTCCTTATTACAATAATTGTATAAATAATGTCAACCCATTCACGACTGCATATTGGAATGGACAGTGACGTCATTTGTTTACTCTGAAACAGCCAAGCAATGGACCATTTCTCCTAGGTTGAGCTCTATTTCATCGTGAAAGCAACTAAAATCATATCTATTTCTGTAATATATCTTCCATTCTATCAAATGAGACCAAACAAACGACAATACAACCATAAAAACCAGTCGAAATTACCGCTAAGGAGTGGCTAATTGCTGAAAAGTGAACTCCATTATTTATGCTTTGATTTCTTTCATTTTTGGTGTACGTTAAGAAGCATCTTTCCATCATACACTGCCCAAGTTTCAATAAGATAGTCCAACAAACAAATGAGATACACTTCCCAAGATCAAGAGCAAGAGCCCCTCACCAGTGTCAAGGAACCTGCCTTGAGGTCTGCTCGCTTGTGAAAATTTTGCTCGGGTACGGAAGCAAAAAAATCAACCCATCGACTGCTCGTATTTGGAAAAACTCGCACGTGGACATGCTTGCAAGTAGAGGTTCCACTGTACTGCAAAAAGGTCATCAAAGTCCCTCTGTAATGGTGTTGGTTGAGGTCACCAATAATTATGATATGTTGACAGTTGTGTTGTAGCAGAAGGAAGTCAATATTTTCCATTAGGAAGTTGATAGGGTCTGCATGTTGCCACTGAGGTCTGTACATTGCACATGCTAGTACAGAGGTACTAGTGTTTATACAGAGCTTGAAGAACATCATTTCAAGATGAGTAGGGGTAGCAACATCAATGTGTTGGACATGAACACTTTTAGAGAAGCACACAGCAACACGTCCTCCTTGCCCTTGCCTGTCTCTTCTC
>NC_091311.1:3587183-3679683 GCF_038502225.1 Cherax quadricarinatus | reverse complement strand
CAGTGGGTCAGAGATTCTGTTTGAGAGGAAAATATAAACATTGATAAGAGGTAGAATGTCGTCAAGGGGTAGTAAGGTGCCACAACGATCACTGTTTACCACACTATTGTTTATGATTTATGTTACTGATTTGCCAGTAGGAATAAAAAAATATATAAACATGTTTGTGGATGATACAAAGTTATTATATAAGATAAGCAATAAAAAACTGAATCCATTCAGGAAGACGTAGAGAGGCTAAGGAAGTGAAATGATAGATGATGATGAAATTTAATGCAATAAAAAGCATTAACAGACAAAAAGGAACAAAAATCACAAAGAAAACAGATTGTGATTAAACAATGAAAACATTAGTAAAAGAATCCTAGAAATAAGTTTTAACAAAAGTCTGTCATTAATGAGTCGTGAGAACCTCTTACATGATACTGATCAACTTTAAGAACTAATTACATGTATTTGTACGTTACTTCCATCAAAAGAACATCTTTATCTTAAGAGTAACACTGGCTTCTACTCAATGTTTGTATGAATTATTTTTTAAAAACTCAGTAAATATGTCACACTAAATAGGTCACACTACACATACATGTACATGTTTATTTATATACACTCATTTGAGTTTTCTTTGATTTTATCTTAATAGTTCTTGGTCTTATTACTTTTCCTTTTATATCCATGGGGAAGTGGAATAAGAATCTTTCCTCCGTAAGCAATGCGTGTTGTAAAAGTCAACTAAAATGCCAGGAACAATGGGCTAGTAACCCCTTTTCCCGTAATAATTACTAAAAATAATAATAAGAAAATTGTCAAAGTGGGAAGTCTGAATGTGCGTGGATGTTGTGCAAATGATAAGAAAGAGTTGATTGTGGGTGTTATGAATGAGAAGAAGCTGGATGTCCTGTCTTTAAGTGAAACAAAGCTGAAGGGGGTGGGTGAGTTTCAGTAGAGAGGAATAAATGGGAATAGGTCAGGGGTTTCAAATAGTTAGAGCTAAAGAAGGAGTGGCAACAATGTTGAAGGATAAGTTATGGCAGGAAAAGAGGGACTATAAATGTATTAATTCAAGCATTATGTGGAGTAAAATAAAGGTTGGATATGAAAAGTGGGTTATAGTAAGCAGATACAGTAGGGACCCACTTATACGGCAGGTTAGGTTCCAGGATACCGCTGTAAACCGGAAATCGCTGTAAAGTGGAACACCCTTTTTCCCCCTTATAAATGCATATAAATAGTACATAACAAGTTTACACTAACATATATTAAGTTAGCAATAGAACTAGGCATCAAAAAACAATAAAAAAGTACAATACACACATAGTGCACTAATTACTTACCTTAAAATATTTGTAGTCTTAATCTAGGGCGAGACAAGTAGTATTTATTTTAAGAAATCAAGTGTGGTATATATGGTAGTCAGCTGGGCTACCATACCAGGCCACCCCACCTACACATAATATTCTATTACATTTAAGCATCCCAGAGCGATAAAATGCATATACAGTTCACTAATTACTTACCTTAAAATATTTGTAGTCTTAATCCAGGGAGAGATGAGTAGTACTGTAAGATATCAAGTGCGGTATGTATGGTAGTCAGCCAGACCACTCTACCCACACATACTATTCTATGATATTTAAGCATCCCAGAGTGATAAAATGCATATACAGTTCACTCATTACTTACCTTAAAATATTTGTAGTCTTAATGTAGGGTCAGAGGTGAGTAAATGAGATAAATCAAATAAATGAGAGAGAGAGAGAATGAGTACATGAGGGAGGACAAGCGCAGAGTCATGTAAACAAACCAGGCGAACGCAAGTTTTGTAAACAAAGTGTACATGTCTGGTATGTGTACAAGTTTCATTGTGTACAAGTTGTCTCTACATTGATATGGTAGAATAAATAAAGAACACTCCCATTCTCATGTAACACCATTTTTAGAAGAAATGACATTCTGAGTGAAGGCAATGGAATTAAGTCACTCAGTCTGACTTTTTTGGGTTATCCTAGGTTCTCTATACATATGTTGTTATGTATGATAATCTATGTAACTGTATTTGTGTATACCTGAACAAATTTACTTACATACATACGAAAGGAATAATTTTCTGTAGTTACCCCCAGTAACACATTTTCTCTTGTGTTAGTCTAGAGAAAATGTTATTCTTGCCATCACTTGTACAAGTTATCTGGTTACCACATCTCATATTTGTTTATTTATTCTATTGTGGGGTGTATTTATCATCTTCATATGTTATGTATCATGTTTATTACATAATTTTGAAAAAACATCATAAATGGATTAATGAAAATGTGTATATTAACCCTTTCAGGGTCCGTCCCGTAGATCTACGGCTTTACGTTCAGGGTCCAAACCGTAGATCTACGCCATGAGCTCAGCTCACTCTGATAAACTGTGAGTGGTACATTTGGGCCTAGATATGAGAGAATACATCTATGTGGTATGTGTGCACCACATAAAACAGATCCTGCAGCACACTGTGTATAATGAGAGACAAAAAATGAAATGATTTTTCGATTAAAACAGCAACTTTGCAGTGTTTTTTCGTATATTTTTTATAGTTGTATTTGCGATTTCTTGGTCTCATTTGATAGAATGGAAGACATATTACAGAAATAGAGATGATTTTGATTGGTTTTAGCACTGGAAATGGCTTGAAACTGAGCTCAAAGTAGCAGAAATGTTAAATTTTTGCCGATATTCAAGAGTAAACAAACGACCTCACACGTCTAATACACATCAGCTGGTGGGTCTAATATACATTCACAAATATGGTGATGATATTTATACAATTATTACAGTATTGCATAACAGTAAATCTTCTATTTTTTGGTGTGAATAAAAATTCATTATGTGAATAAAAAATCAAAATGGAATTTATTTATAAAGCCTCAAAACATAACTAATGAACAGAGGAAATGTTAGTTTAGTGCCAGGAATGCCTACATTGTTCATTCTGGACCCTATTTTGAAATTGGAATATTTTGAACTTTGTGTTAAATTGGCCAAATTAACAATTTCCGATCACTTTATTTTGTAGTTGAAACAGTTGACTTGGCGATTTCTTGTGCTCAATCGATAGAATAGAAGTAATACTAGTGAAATAGCTAAGAATTTGGTTGACTGGAATAATGTAATTGGCCTAAAATGGGAGTCAAAGTCGGCAAAATCGCCGATTCGTAAATATTGCTGACACATCAAAATTCGCGAGAGCATAATTTCGTCAATTTTCCACCAAATCTCGTACTTTTTGTTTTATTACCTTCACAAAAAGATTCTCTATGATTTCATAAGAAAAAATAACAAATTTTTTTTTTGAAAATTCTTGGACACTGGTGCGTGACTCCAGATTTGGGCCTTGGACCCTGAAAGGGTTAATGTAATATACGACATTTAATGAGACTCGGTGATTATTATTATTATCAATTCTAATATGGGGTCATTTGTGCAAGTCGTCTGGCTACCACATCTCATATTTATGATTATTTATTCTACTGTGGGGTATATTTATCATCTTTATATGTTATGCATTGTGTTTATATAATTTTGAAAAAATATCATAGATGGATTAATGAAAATATGTATATTAACGTAATTTACGACATTTAAATGAGACTCAGTGATTATTATTATCATTACTAATATGACGTCTAGAGATACAAGACACTTACTGATTTTAATGTGTGCCTGCATGCCAGTACAGTATATAAGTTTATTTAGGTATAGGTATACATAAGTATAATTATCAGAGTATTCATAGGATCCCCAAGTTTCGGCAGCATCGACTTTCGTGAAATTCGACTTTCGGTAAGCTTTTTCGGCAAAATTTGGCCTCGAGTTTCGTGATTAGACTCGTGATTCGGTGACCGTCTGGTACCTGTCTGCCCGTCACCACGCACACAAAGCTAGTCTCCCATTCCATTCATGCTCAGTGTGAAAATCACCCCGGGGGTTCATAGGTAATAATCCATTGTTTTTTGTGATTGCAACTGCTATATAAGTCACCATAAGCCCAAGGAAAGCTAGTGCAAGCCCTATGGTAAAGAAAGGGAAGAACACGATCCAGAGGGATTTTGAAGGGTTTAAGGCAGACTGACCCTGCCGACCCTACGCCTGTTGTGGAAAGTGTTGTGGCATTGGGCAAGTCCATGGGGTTGGAGATGAGTGACGGAGATGTGGAAGAGTTGGTGGAGGACCACAGGGAAGAGCTAACCACTGACGAACTGCAAGAGCTTCAACTGGAACAGCATCAGACCACAGCTGGGGAACTTGCTTCAGAGGAGGAGGAAAAGAGAGTGGAGGAGGTGCCTTCTTCGGTGATTAAGGACATGTGTTCAAAGTGGAATGAGTTGCAAAGTTTTGTTGAAAAGTATCACCCTGATCAAGCTGAAACAAGCCATATCTGCAACATGTTCAGTGACAAAACCTTTTCCTACTTCAGGCAAATCATAAAGAAAAGCCAGAAACAGACCTCTGTGGACAGATATTTTATTTTGAGCGACAGGGGTCCAGTGACTCTCAAGTTGTTCCCAGTGGCATTAAAAGAAGAAGGGAAGTAACCCCAGAAAAGGACTTGCTACCTGAAGTCCTAATGGAAGGAGATTCTCCTTCCAAGCAATAATGTACACCTTCCTCCTATCCCCTCCTCCCGTCTTCCATCCACCCAGAAGTCTTCAGTAAAGGTAAGGGTAATGTTATTATTATTTTTTATATGCATGTACTTGATTTCTGATTGTTTTCAGTATGTAAATCTTTATTTAATTTGAAAAAAAATATTTTATTTTAATGTTTTTGGGTGTCGGGAATGGATTAATTTTATTTCCATTACTTCTTATGGGGAAAATGGTTTCGAGTTATGTGAATTTTGACTTTCGGCAGGCTATCTGGAACAGATTAATCACGAAACTCGGGGGTCCATTGTATATAAAATATGAAAAAATTTTTAAAAACACTTGGAATTTTGGAGTTTCCAGACATAATGGAGAGACTTAGTGCTTACGGATCTCACAGACAATGTAAACAAACCAGGTGGGGCGTGGTGACCGTATTAGAAAGTCAAGTGGGGGAGCTGTATAGCAAGTTTTGGTTATAATTTTAAATGACCATATTAGCGGAACGCAGTAAAGTGAAACGCCGTAAAGCGGGGCCCTACTGTATGCGCCTAGAGAAGAGAGAAGTGTAGAGGAGAGAGAGATTTTGGGAAATGTTTTGTGAATGCATGGGGAGTTTTGAACCAAGTGTGAGAGTAATGGTGCTTGGGGATTTCAATAATAAAGTGGGCAAAAATGTTGTGGAGTAGCAGGTAAATTTGTGGTGCCAGGGGTAAATGAAAATGGGGAGCCTTTAATTGAGCTACGTGTTGAAAGAGGTTTGGTAATAAGTAATACATATTTTATGAAGAAGAGGATAAATATATATACAAGGTATGATATAGCATGTAATGAAAGTAGTTTGTTAGATTATGTACTGGTAGACAAAAGGTTGATGGGTAGGCTCCAGGATGTACACATTTATAGAGGGGCAATTGATATTTTTTATTAACACACTGGCCGATTCCCACCAAGGCAGGGTGGCCCGAAAAAAGAAAAACTTTCACCATCACTCACTCCATCACTGTCTTGCCAGAAGGGTGCTTTACACTACAATTTTTAAACTGCAACATTAACACCTCTTCTTAAGAGTGCAGGCACTGTACTTGCCATCTCCAGGACTCAAGTCCGGCCTGCCGGTTTCCCTGAATCCCTTCATAAATGTTACTTTGCTCACACTCCAACAGCACGTCAAGTATTAAAAACCATTTGCCTCCATTCACTCCTATCAAACACGCTCACGCATGCCCGCTGGAAGTCCAAGCCCCTCGCACACAAAACCTCCTTTACCCCCTCCCTCCAACCTTTCCTAGGCCGACCCCTACCCCGTCTTCCTTCCACTACAGACTGACACACTCTTTAAGTCATTCTGTTTCGCTCCATTCTCTCTACATGTCCGAACCACCTCAACAACCCTTCCTCAGCCCTCTGGACAACAGTTTTGGTAATCCCGCACCTCCTCCTAACTTCCAAACTACGAATTCTCTGCATTACATTCACACCACACAGTTCCCTCAGACATGACATCTCCACTGCCTCCAGCCTTCTCCTCACTGCAACATTCATCACCCATGCTTCACACCCATATAAGAGCGCTGGTAAAACTATACTCTCATATATTCCTCTCTTTGCGTCCAAGGACAAAGTTCTTTGTCTCCACAGACTCCTAAGTGCACTGCTCACCCTTTTCCCCTCATCAATTCTACGATTCACCTCATCTTTCATAGACCCATCTGCTGACACATCCACTCCCAAATATCTGAATACATTCACCTCCTCCATACTCTCTCCCTCCAATCTGATATCCAATCTTTCATCACCTAATCTTTTTGTTATCCTCATAACCTTACTCTTTCCTGTATTCACTTCTAATTTTCTTCTTTTACATACCCTACCAAATTCATCCACCAACCTCTGCAACTTCTCTTCAGAATCTGATATATCGGATCATTATTTAGTTGTAGCTACAGTTAGAGTAAGAGGTAGATGGGAAAGAGAGAAAAATGGCAACAACAAGCACGAGGGAGGTGAAAGTGTATAAACTAAAGGAGGAGAAAGTTCGGGTGAGATATAAGCAACTATTTGCAGAAAGGTGGGCTGGTGCAAGTATGAGTAGTGGGGGGGTTGAAGAGGGTTGGAATAGTTTTAAAAATGCAGTATTAGAATGTGGGGCAGAAGTTTGTGGCTATAAGAGGGTGGGTGCAGGAGTAAAGAGGAGTGATTGGTGGAATGATGAAGTAAAGGGTGTGATAAAAGAGAAAAAGTTAGCTTATGAGAGGTTTTTACAAAGCAGAAGTGTTATAAGAAGAGTAGAGTATATGGAGAGTAAAAGAAAGGTGAAGAGACTGGTGAGAGAGTGCAAAAAGGAGAGCAGATGCTAGAGTGGGAGAGGCACTGTCAAGAAATTTTAATGAAAATAAGAAAAAAATTTGGAGTGAGTTAAACAAGTTAAGAAAGCCTAGAGAACGAATGGATTTGTCAGTTAAAAACAGAGTAGGGGAGTTAGTAGATGGGAAGATGGAGGTTTTGGGTAGATGGCAAGAATATTTTGAGGAACTTTTAAATGTCGATGAAGAAAGGGAAGCAGTAATTTCATGCATTGGCCAGGGAGGTATACCATCTTTTAGGAGTGAAGAAGAACAGGATGTGAGTGTAGGGGAGGTGAGGCATTACGTCGAATGAAAGGGGGTAAAGCAGCTGGAAATGACAGGATCATGACAGAAATGTTAAAAGCAGGGGGGTATATAGTGTTGGAGTGGCTGGTATTTTTGTTTAATAAATGTATGAAAGAGGGAAAGGAACCTAGGGATTGGCAGAGAGCATGTATAGTCCCTTTATATAAAGGGAAGGGCGACAAAAGAGATTGTAAAAATTAAAGAGGAATAAGTTTACTGAGTATACCAGGGAAAGTGTATGGTAGGGTTATAATTGAAAGAATTAGAGGTAAGACAGAACGCAGGATTGCAGATGAGCAAGGAGGTTTCAGAGTGGGTAGGGGATGTGTAGATCAAGTGTTTACATTGAAGCATAAATGTGAACAGTATTTAGATAAAGGTAGGGAAGTTTTTATTGCATTTATGGATTTAGAAAAGGCATATGACAGAGTGGATAGGAGAGCAATGTGGCAGATGTTGCAAGTATATGGAATAGGTGGTAAGTTACTAAATGCTGTAAAGAGTTTTTATGAAGATAGTGAGGCTCAGATTAGGGTTTGTAGAAGAGAAGGAGACTACTTCCCGGTAAAAGTAGGTCTCAGACAGGGATGTGTAATGTCACCATGGTTGTTTAATATATTTATAGATGGGGTTGTAAAAGAAGTAAATGCTAGGGTGTTTGGGATAGGGGTGGGATTAAACTATGGGGAATCAAATACAAAATGGGAATTGACATAGTTGCTTTTTGCTGATGATACTGTGCTTATGGAAGATTCTAAAGAAAAATTGCAAAGGTTAGTGGATGAGTTTGGGAGTGTGTGTAAAGGTAGAAAGTTGAAAGTGAACATAGAAAAGAGTAAGGTGATGAGGGTATCAAATGATTTAGATAAAGAAAAATTGGATATCAAATTGGGGAGGAGTAGTATGGAAGAAGTGAATGTTTTCAGATACTGGGGAGTTGACGTGTCGGCGGATGGATTTATGAAGGATGAGGTTAATCATAGAATTGATGAGGGAAAAAAGGTGTGTGGTGAGTTGAGGTATATGTGGAGACAAAAAACGTTATCTATGGAGGCAAAGAAGGGATGTATGAAAGTATAGTAGCACCAACACTCTTATATGGGTGTGAAGCTTGGGCTGTGAATGCAGCAGCGAGGAGGTGGTTGGAGGCAGTGGAGATGTCCTGTCTAAGGGCAATGTGTGGTGTAAATATTATGCAGAAAATTTGGAGTGTGGAAATTAGCAGAAGGTGTGGAGTTAATAAAAGTATTAGTCAGAGGGCTGAAGAGGGGTTGTTGAGGTGGTTTGGTCATTTAGAGAGAATGGATCAAAGTAGAATGACATGGAGAGCATTTAAATCTGTAGGGGAAGGAAGGTAGGGTAGGGGTCGTCCTTGAAAAGGTTGGAAGGAAGGGGTAGGGGAGGTTTTGTGGGTGAGGGACTTGGACTTCCAGCAGGCATGCATGAGCATGTTCGATAGGAGTGAATGGAGACGAATGGTATTTGGGACCTGACGATCTGTTGGAGTGTGAGCAGGGTAATATTTAGTGAAGGGATTCAGAGAAACCGGTAATTTTTATATAGCCGGACTTGAGTCCTGGAAATGGGAAATACAATGCCTGCACTCTAAATTAGGGGTTCGGGATATTTGCAGTTTGGAGGGATATGTTGTGTATCTTTATACGTATATGCTTCTAAACTGTTGTGTTCTGAGCACCTCTGCAAAAACAGTGATTATGTGTGAGTGAGGTGAAAGTGTTGAATGATGATGAAAGTATTTTCTTTTTGGGGATTTTCTTTCTTTTTGGGTCACCCTGCCTCTGTGGGAGGCGGCCAACTTGTTAAAAAAAAAATTATGTACAGAGAGTGAAGAGTACACTGACCATATGGGTAAATTACAAGAATAATCTGCAATGAACAGCAGAGAAATAATACAAATATTTTCAGTAACTAGTAGAGAACTAGTAGAGACCCCTCTTCCTGAAGAGGGTCTCAAATATGACCGAAAATATTCTTATGATGCATTTCTATATTGAAAAATGTGGGTTAGTCTTATACACAGTAGACAATCAGTTAGAAGGTGGATTATTTTCATGTGTTGATGTAGATGACTGTAGTTCTTGTGTTGGTGTAGATGACCGTGGTTCTTGTGTTGATGTAGATGACTGAAGTTCTTGTGTTGATGTAGATGACTGTAGTTCTTGTGTTGATGTAGATGACTGTAGTTCTTGTGTTGGTATAGATGACTGTAGTTCTTGTGTTGATGTATATGACTGAAGTTCTTGTGTTGGTATAGATGACTGTGGTTCTTGTGTTGATGTAGCTGACTGTAGTTCTTGTGTTGATGTAGATGACTGAAGTTCTTGTGTTGATGTAGATGACTGTAGTTCTTGTGTTGATGTAGATGACTGTAGTTCTTGTGTTGGTATAGATGACTGTGGTTCTTGTGTTGATGTAGATGACTGTAGTTCTTGTGTTGATGTAGATGACTGAAGTTCTTGTGTTGATGTAGCTGACTGTAGTTCTTGTGTTGATGTAGATGACTGAAGTTCTTGTGTTGATGTAGATGACTGTAGTTCTTGTGTTGATGTAGATGACTGTAGTTCTTGTGTTGATGTAGATGACTGTAGTTCTTGTGTTGATGTATATGACTGAAGTTCTTGTGTTGGTATAGATGACTGTAGTTCTTGTGTTGATGTAGATGACTGTAGTTCTTGTGTTGATGTAGATGACTGAAGTTCTTGTGTTGATGTAGATGACTGTGGTTCTTGTGTTGATGTAGATGACTGTAGTTCTTGTGTTGATGTAGATGACTGTAGTTCTTGTGTTGGTGTAGATGACCGTGGTTCTTGTGTTGATGTATATGACTGAAGTTCTTGTGTTGGTATAGATGACTGTAGTTCTTGTGTTGGTATAGATGACTGTGGTTCTTGTGTTGATGTAGATGACTGTAGTTCTTGTGTTGATGTAGATGACTGTAGTTCTTGTGTTGATGTAGATGACTGTAGTTCTTGTGTTGGTGTAGATGACTGTAGTTCTTGTGTTGATGTAGATGACTGTAGTTCTTGTGTTGGTATAGATGACTGTGGTTCTTGTGTTGATGTAGATGACTGTAGTTCTTGTGTTGATGTAGATGACTGTAGTTCTTGTGTTGATGTAGATGACTGTAGTTCTTGTGTTGGTGTAGATGACCGTGGTTCTTGTGTTGATGTATATGACTGAAGTTCTTGTGTTGGTATAGATGACTGTAGTTCTTGTGTTGGTATAGATGACTGTGGTTCTTGTGTTGATGTAGATGACTGTAGTTCTTGTGTTGATGTAGATGACTGTAGTTCTTGTGTTGATGTAGATGACTGTAGTTCTTGTGTTGATGTAGATGACTGTAGTTCTTGTGTTGATGTAGATGACTGTAGTTCTTGTGTTGATGTAGATGACTGTAGTTCTTGTGTTGATGTATATGACTGAAGTTCTTGTGTTGGTATAGATGACTGTAGTTCTTGTGTTGGTATAGATGACTGTGGTTCTTGTGTTGATGTAGATGACTGTAGTTCTTGTGTTGGTGTAGATGACCGTGGTTCTTGTGTTGATGTATATGACTGAAGTTCTTGTGTTGGTATAGATGACTGTAGTTCTTGTGTTGGTATAGATGACTGTGGTTCTTGTGTTGATGTAGCTGACTGAAGTTCTTGTGTTGATGTAGATGACTGTAGTTCTTGTGTTGGTGTAGATGACTGTAGTTCTTGTGTTGATGTAGATGACTGTAGTTCTTGTGTTGGTATAGATGACTGTGGTTCTTGTGTTGATGTAGATGACTGTAGTTCTTGTGTTGGTGTAGATGACCGTGGTTCTTGTGTTGATGTATATGACTGAAGTTCTTGTGTTGGTATAGATGACTGTAGTTCTTGTGTTGGTATAGATGACTGTGGTTCTTGTGTTGATGTAGCTGACTGAAGTTCTTGTGTTGATGTAGATGACTGTAGTTCTTGTGTTGATGTAGATGACTGAAGTTCTTGTGTTGGTATAGATGACTGTGGTTCTTGTGTTGATGTAGCTGACTGTAGTTCTTGTGTTGATGTAGATGACTGAAGTTCTTGTGTTGATGTAGATGACTGAAGTTCTTGTGTTGGTATAGATGACTGTAGTTCTTGTGTTGATGTAGATGACTGTAGTTCTTGTGTTGATGTAGATGACTGTAGTTCTTGTGTTGATGTAGATGACTGAAGTTCTTGTGTTGATGTAGATGACTGTAGTTCTTGTGTTGATGTAGATGACTGAAGTTCTTGTGTTGGTATAGATGACTGTGGTTCTTGTGTTGATGTAGCTGACTGAAGTTCTTGTGTTGATGTAGATGACTGTAGTTCTTGTGTTGATGTAGATGACTGAAGTTCTTGTGTTGGTATAGATGACTGTAGTTCTTGTGTTGGTATAGATGACTGTGGTTCTTGTGTTGATGTAGCTGACTGAAGTTCTTGTGTTGATGTAGATGACTGTAGTTCTTGTGTTGGTATAGATGACTGTGGTTCTGGTGTTGATGTAGCTGACTGAAGTTCTTGTGTTGATGTAGATGAGTGTAGTTCTTGTGTTGGTATAGATGACTGTGGTTCTTGTGTTGATGTAGATGACTGTAGTTCTTGTGTTGATGTAGATGACTGAAGTTCTTGTGTTGATGTAGATGACTGAAGTTCTTGTGTTGATGTAGATGACTGAAGTTCTTGTGTTGATGTAGATGACTGTAGTTCTTGTGCTGATGTAGATGATTGTGGTTCTGGTGTTGTTGATGTAGATGACTGTGGTTCTGGTGTTGTTGATGTAGATGACTGTGGTTCTTGTGTTGATGTAGATGACTGTGGTTCTTGTGTTGATGTAGATGACTGTGGTTCTTGTGTTGATGTAGATGACTGTGGTCCTGGTGTTGTTGATGTAGATGACTGTGGTCCTGGTGTTGTTGATGTAGATGACTGTGGTTCTGGTGTTGTTGATGTAGTTGACTGTGGTTCTTGTGTTGCTGATGTATATGACTGTGGTTCTGGTGTTGCTGATGTATATGACTGTGGTTCTGGTGTTGTTGATGTAGATGACTGTGGTTCTGGTGTTGTTGATGTAGATGACTGTGGTTCTTGTGTTGATGTAGATGACTGTGGTTCTTGTGTTGATGTAGATGACTGTGGTTCTTGTGTTGATGTAGATGACTGTGGTCCTGGTGTTGTTGATGTAGATGACTGTGGTTCTGGTGTTGTTGATGTAGATGACTGGTTCTTGTGTTGATGTAGATGACTGTGGTTCTTGTGTTGTTGATGTACATGACTGTGGTTCTGGTGCTGTTGATGTACATGACTGTGGTTCTGGTGTTGTTGATGTACATGACTGTGGTTCTGGTGTTGTTGATGTACATGACTGTGGTTCTGGTGTTGTTGATGTACATGACTGTGGTTCTGGTGTTGTTGATGTACATGACTGTGGTTCTGGTGTTGTTGATGTACATGACTGTGGTTCAGGTGTTGTTGATGTAGATGACTGTGGTTCTGGTGTTGTTGATGTACATGACTGTGGTTCTGGTGTTGTTGATGTACATGACTGTGGTTCTGGTGTTGTTGATGTAGATGACTGTGGTTCTGGTGTTGTTGATGTACATGACTGTGGTTCTGGTGTTGTTGATGTACATGACTGTGGTTCTGGTGTTGTTGATGTAGATGACTGTGGTTCTGGTGTTGTTGATGTACATGACTGTGGTTCTGGTGTTTTTGATGTAGATGACTGTGGTTCTGGTGTTGTTGATGTAGATGACTGTGATGAATGGTTTAGAAAACCGACAAGTTGAAGAATTGAGATACTTATGCAACACATGTGAATCTTTATTGAAGAAATGTTTCGCCACACAGTGGCTTCATCAGTCCAATACAAAGTAGAAATGGGTAAGGAGAGGAGAAGTTTGAGGTAATCAGTCCCTCAACCTGGAATCGATGTGTTCAGTCTGTCACTCTTGTAGGAAATGCAGCATGTAGGTCTTGTGCTGATGTAGATGACTGTGGTTCTTGTGTTGATGTAGATGACTGTGGTCCTGGTGTTGTTGATGTAGATGAGTGTGGTTCTTGTGTTGCTGAAGTACAGTGGACCCCCGGTTAACGATATTTTTTCACTCCAGAAGTATGTTCAGGTGCCAGTACTGACCGAATTTGTTCCCATAAGGAATATTGTGAAGTAGATTAGTCCATTTCAGACCCCCAAACATACACGTACAAACGCACTTACATAATTACACTTACATAATTGGTCGCATTCGGAGGTAATCATTATGTGGGGGTCCACTGTATATGACTGTGGTCCTGGTGTTGTTGATGTAGATGACTGTGGTTCTGGTGTTGATGTAGATGACTGTGGTTCTGGTGTTGACATAGATTACTATAGTTCTTGTGTTAATGTACATGACTGGTTGTGTTGATGTAGATGACTGTGGGTCTTGTGTTGCTGAAGTATATGATTGTGGTTCTTGTGCTGATGTAGATGACTGGTTCTTGTCTTGTTGATGTAGATGAGTGTAGTTCTTGTGTTAATGTAGATGATTGTGGTTCTTGTGTTGTTGATGTAGATGACTGTAGTTCTTGTGTTGATGTAGATGACTGTAGTTCTTGTGTTGTTGATGTAGATGAGTGTAGTTCTTGTGTTGATGTAGATGACTGTAGTTCTTGTGTTGATGTAGATGAGTGTAGTTCTTGTGTTGATGTAGATGCAGAGTTGGCAGCAGTTGATAATCATACTGGAGTGGTCAAGTATACTGCCAACAAACTTAATGTCTTTTTCTCTACCATAGAAACAAAACTAGCAAATCCCAATATCAAACATTCAACCAAAAGACTACCTCATTGGCAACTACCCAAATGCTCTATTTTTAGCCCCAACAAACCCTACTGAAATCTTGCTTAACATCAAAACACTAAAGAACAAGGCAGGAAACCTAAATAACTTACCACCACTCGTGTATAAAAAAGCTTCTCATGTGTTGTCACCAATTACTGCAACTCTTAACAAATCCATTGAATCTTCCACCTTCCCATCTATACTCAAGACAGCAAGAGTTACCCTGAACCTCGAAGGAGGTGATCCAACTGAATTGAACAACTATACGCCTATATCAAGCCTGCCCCTACTATCTAAAATCTTCGAAAAATTAATTCACAAACAAATCTACTCCTACCACATATCCCACAACATACTCAACCCTTGTCAGTTTGGGTTCAGACAAAAAAAAAGTACTAATGATGCTATTATACATATGTTTGAACTAATACAGTGGACCCCCGCATACCGTTCGCATCACATAACGTTAAATCCGCATAGCGATACATTTTATCACTAAATTTTTGCCTCGCATAGCGCTAAAAAACTCGCTCAACGCTATTCGTCCAAGACGCGTCTATGTGAGGCCTGAGCCAGCCTCACATGTTCCGTCGGTGGCATTGTTTACAAGCCAGCCTCCGCGGTAACATCCAAGCATACAATCGGAACATTTCGTATTATTACAGCGTTTTTGGTGATTTTATCTGCAAAATAAGTGACCATGGGCCCCAAGAAAGCTTCTAGGGCCAACCCTGTGGTAAAAAGGGTGAGAAATATCGAAATACTGTGGTACCATGGTCAACTGCTGATGCTGCTGCTGCTGTAGCACCGTCAGCTGCTGCTGCTGCTGTAGTACCGTCTGCTGCTGCTGTAGCACCGTCTGCTGCTGCTGTAGCACTGTCAGCTGCTGCTGTAGCACTGTCAGCTGCTGCTGCTGTAGCACTCTCAGCTGCTGCTGCTGTAGTACCGTCTGCTGCTGCTGTAGCACCGTCTGCTGCTCTGTAGCACTGTCAGCTGCTGCTGCTGCTGCTGTAGCACTGTCAGCTGCTGCTGCTGTAGCACTGTCAGCTGCTGCTGCTGTAGCACTGTCAGCTGCTGCTCTTGCTGCTGTAGCACCGTTGTTGGTGTGGCTTATTGAGAATACCAAGAAACAACCCCAGAGGGTTAGCCACCCAGGATAACCCAAAAAAGTCAGTGTCATCGAAGACTGTCTAACTTATTTCCATTGGGGTCCTTAATCTTGTCTCCCAGGATGCAACCCACACCAGTCGACTAACACCCAGGTGAACAGGGAAAAATGCCTGGAACTAGTGCTCATATTGGTGAATTTAAAGCCAGCAAAGGTTGGTTTGAGAGATTTAAGAATCGTAGTGGCATACACAGTGTGATAAGGCCTGTTCTGGAAGAAAATGCCGAACAGGACCTACAGTACTCAGGAGGAAAAGGCACTCCCAGGACACACTGTCTCATCAGTCATTGCTGCATCTTCAATAAAGGTAAGTGTCATTTATTCTTCATTTAGCAGAGTAGTACATGCACAATATATATTGTGCATGTACTACTCTACTATTGTGCATGTATCCTTCTCTTTGTGTGTAGGAAAATGTATATTTCATGTGGTAAAAAATTTTTTTTCATACTTGGGCGTCTTGCACGGATTAATTTGATTTCCATTATTTCTTATGGGGAAAATTCATTCGCATAACGATAATTTCGCATAACAATGAGCTCTCAGGAACGGATTAATATCATTATGCGGGGGTCCACTGTATATTCTGCACTCAAGAAAAATGAATTTCCCCTGGGACTTTCCATTGACTTACGAAAAGCTTTTGATACAGCTGACCATGACCTTTTGCATCTAAAACTCGAACATTACAGGGTCAGAGGACACTCTTGATTACCTAAAATTTTATCTCAACAACAGAACCCAGTATGTATACACAAATGGAGCTAGCTCCACTACACAACCTGTTCTTGTTGGAGGCCCACTTCTCTTTCTCATTTACATCAAAGACCTACTAAATGCATCTAATCTTCTTAAACCCGTTTTATTTGCAGATGACACAACTTATGTCTTTTCTCATCCAAACCCAACCATATTACCCATTTCAGGGTTTCCGACATACTAGTACAGCTTACTCACCAGGGTTATTGACGTACTAGTACACCTAAATTCTAGCGCCTTCAAATCTAGCAAGAGAAAGCTGGTAGGCCTACATATGAAAGAATGGATCTATGTGGTCAGTGTGCGCAATATAAAAAAACCTACAGCACACAGTGTGGAATGAGAAAAAAAAAACTTTGACCGTGTTTTTGGTTTAAAACAGCTACTCTGCACAGTATTTTCATATGGTGTTTATGGTTCTATTCTAGTTTTCCTGGTCTCATTTTGTAGAATGGAAGACATATTACAGAAATTGAGATGATTTTGATTGGTTTCACAATGAAAAGTACCTTGAAATTGAGCTCAAAGTAGGAGAAATGTTCGATTTTTACAAAAGTTCAAAAGTAAACAAATCATGCCAAGCGTCCAATACACGTCAACTGGTGAGTCTTGTATTCTTTCACAAGTGCGCTGATATCATTTATACCATTTCTACACTAATGCAGTAGTCTGCATAACAGCAAATCTTCTATTTTTAGTGAGAATAAAAATTCTAAGAGGAAAGCAAAAGAAATGTAAGAGAGGCCTGGGGACATGACTAATGAACAGAAAAAATGTTATTTTAGTGCCAGGAATGTCTATTTTGTTTATTCTGGACCCTATTTGGAAATTGGCACCTTTTGAAATTTGTGTGACATTGGTAAAACTGCCAAATTCTGACCACTTTATTGGATAGTTGAAATTGGTAAATGGGTGGTTTCTTGTACTTATTCGATAGAAAAAATGGAGTTCTAGCAAAATAGTTATGATTTTTGTCAACTAGTACACTGGAATTGGCAAAAATAGGGCTCAAAGTGAGCGAAATTGCCAATGCATAAACATCATCAAGACCACTAACTTCGCGAGAGCATAATTCCGTAAGTGTTCCATCAAATTTCATACTTTTGGAGTCATTATGATTGGGAAAAGATTCTCTATCTTTTCATAGGAATTATTTTTTTTTTCCAGAAAAATTTTTGACCCTGAGAACAAGCTAAGGAGAGGGCCTCTCGACCCTGAAAGGGTTAACAGACAATGTAAATGCTGAACTGGTAAAAATATCTACAGTGGATCCCTCGGTTATCGGCCGTAATCCACTCCAGAAGGTCGACCAATAACGAAAATGGCCGATAACCGAATTAATATTTCCCGTAAGAATTAATGGAAGTCCGGGATTGATGGGATAAAGATAGAAATGTTAAAAGCAGGTGGGGACATAGTTCTGGAGTGGTTGGTGCAATTATTTAATAAATGTATGGAAGAGGGTAAGGTACCTAGGGATTAACAGAGCATGCATAGTTCCTTTGTATAAAGGAAAAGGGGACAAAAGAGAGAGAAAAATTATAGGGGGATAAGCCTGTGAGAGAGTAATTGTGGTAAAGGACCTGAATGCTAAAGTAGGAGAAACTTTTAGAGAGGGTGTGGTAGGTAAGTTTGGGGTGCCAGGTGTAAATGATAATGGGAGCCCTTTGATTGAACTTTGTATAGAAAGGGGTTTAGTTATAGGTAATACATATTTTAAGGAAAAGAGGATAAATAAGTATACAAGATATGATGTAGGGCGAAATGACAGTAGTTTGTTGGATTATGTATTAGTAGAAAAAAGACTGTTGAGTAGACTTCAGGATGTACATGTTTATAGAGGGGCCACAGATATATCAGATCACTTTCTAGTTGTAGCTACACTGAGAGTAAAAGGTAGATGGGATACAAGGAGAATAGAAGCATCAGGGAAGAGAGAGGTGAAGGTTTATAAACTAAAAGAGGAGGCAGTTAGGGTAAGATATAAACAGCTATTGGAGGATAGATGGGCTAATGAGAGCATAGGCAATGGGGTCGAAGAGGTATGGGGTAGATTTAAAAATGTAATGTTAGAGTGTTCAGCAGAAGTTTGTGGTTACAGGAAAGTGGGTGCGGGAGGGAAGAGGAGCGATTGGTGGAATGATGATGTAAAGAGAGTAGTAAGGGAGAAAAAGTTAGCATATGAGAAGTTTTTACAAAGTAGAAGTGATGCAAGGAGGGAAGTGTTTATGGAGAAAAAGAGAGAGGTTAAGAGAGTGGTGAAGCAATGTAAAAAAAGAGCAAATGAGAGAGTGGGTGAGATGTTATCAACAAATTTTGTTGAAAATAAGAAAAAGTTTTGGAGTGAGATTAACAAGTTAAGGAAGCCTAGAGAACAAATGGATTTGTCAGTTAAAAATAGGAGAGGAGAGTTATTAAATGGAGAGACAGAGGTATTGGGAAGATGGAGGGAATATTTTGAGGAATTGTCAAAAGTTGATGAAGATAGGGAAGCTGTGATTTCGTGAATAGCACAAGGAGGAATAACATCTTGTAGGAGTGAGGAAGAGCCAGTTGTGAGTGTGGGGGAAGTTCGTGAGGCAGTAGGTAAAATAAAAGGGGGTAAGACAGCCGGGATTGATGGGATAAAGATTGAAATGTTAAAAGCAGGTGGGGATATAGTTTTGGAGTGGTTGGTGCAATTATTTAATAAATATATGGAAGATGGTAAGGTACCTAGGGATTGGCAGAGAGCATGCATAGTTCCTTTGTATAAAGGCAAAGAGGACAGAAGAGAGTGCAAAAATTATAGGGGGATAAGTCTGTTGAGTATACCTGGTAAAGTGAATGGTAGAGTTATTATTGAAAGAATTAAGAGTAAGACGGAGAATAGGATAGCAGATGAACAAAGAGGCTTTAGGAAAGGTAGGGGGTGTGTGGACCAGGTGTTCACAGTGAAACAAATAAGTGAACAATATTTAGATAAGGCTAAAGAGGTCTTTGTGGCATTTATGGATTTGGAAAAGGCGTATGACAGGGTGGATAGGGGGGCAATGTGGCAGATGTTGCAGGTGTATGGTATAGGAGGTAGGTTACTGAAAGCAGTGAAGAGTTTTTACGAGGATAGTGAGGCTCAAGTTAGAGTATGTAGGAAAGAGGGAAATTATTTCCCAGTAAAAGTAGGCCTTAGACAAGGATGAGTGATGTCACCATGGTTGTTTAATATATTTATAGATGGGGTTGTAAGAGAAGTAAATGTGAGGGTCTTGGCAAGAGGCGTGGAGTTAAAAGATAATCACACATAAAGTGGGAGTTGTCACAGTTGCTCTTTGCTGATGACACTGTGCTCTTGGGAGATTCTGAAGAGAAGTTGCAGAGATTGGTGGATGAATTTGGTAGGGTATGCAAAAGAAGAAAATTAAAAGTGAATACAGGAAAGAGTAAGGTTATGAGGATAACAAAAAGATTAGTTGATGAAAGATTGGATATCAGACTGGAGGGAGAGAGTATGGAGGAGGTGAATGTATTCAGATATTTGGGAGTGGACGTGTCAGCGGATGGGTCTATGAAAGATGAGGTGAATCATAGAATTGATGAGGGGAAAAGGGTGAGTGGTGCACTTAGGAGTCTGTGGAGACAAAGAACTTTGTCCTTGGAGGCAAAGAGGGGAATGTATGAGAGTATAGTTTTACCAACGCTCTTATATGGGTGTGAAGCATGGGTGATGAATGTTGCAGCGAGGAGAAGGCTGGAGGCAGTGGAGATGTCATGTCTGAGGGCAATGTGTGGTGTGAATATAATGCAGAGAATTCGTAGTTTGGAAGTTAGGAGGAGGTGCAGGATTACCAAAACTGTTGTCCAGAGGGCTGAGGAAGGGTTGTTGAGGTGGTTCGGACATGTAGAGAGAATGGAGCGAAACAGAATGACTTCAAGAGTGTATCAGTCTGTAGTGGAAGGAAGGCAGGGTAGGGGTCGGCCTAGGAAAGGTTGGAGGGAGGGGGTAGAGGAGGTTTTGTGTGCGAGGGGCTTGGACTTCCAGTGGGCATGCGTGAGCGTGTTTGATAGGAGTGAATGGAGACAAATGGTTTTTAATGCTTGATGTGCTGTTGGAGTGTGAGCAAAGTAACATTTATGAAGGGGTTCAGGGAAACCGGCAGGCCGGACTTGAGTCCTGGAGATGGGAAGTACAGTGCCTGCACTCTGAAGGAGGGGTGTTAATGTTGCAGTTTAAAAACTGTAGTGTAAAGCACCCTTCTGGCAAGACAGTGATGGAGTGAATGATGGTGAAAGTTTTTCTTTTTCGGGCCACCCTGCCTTGGTGGGAATCAGCCAGTGTGTTAATAATGTTAATAAAAAAAAAAAACAATTAATCTGTTCCAAACAAAAATATTCACAAAAAAATAATTTTTTTTAACAATTATGTAAGTATTACATACCTTTATTAAAGGCTAATGCTGGCTTCTGGAAGATAGGGAGGAGGAAAGAGGGAGGAGTTAGTGTTTGGAAGGGGAATCCCCCTCCATGAAGACTTTTGGTAGCAAAGCTTTCTCTGGGGTTACTTCCCTTCTTTGTCTTTTATTGCCACTAGGACCAGCTTGAGAGTCACTGGACCCCTGTCTCACAAAATAACTATCCAGAGTGCTCTGTTTCTGGCATCTCTTTAACCCCTTCAGGGTCCAAGGCCCAAATCTGAAGTGGTGCGCCAGTGTCCAAGAATTTGCAAAAAAAAAAAATTTTTTATTTTTCTTATGAAATGGTAGAGAATCTTTTTGTGAAGGTAATAAAACAAAAAGTACGAAATTTGATGGAAAATTGACGAAATTATGCTCTCGCGAATTTTGATGTGTCAGCGATATTTACGAATCGGCGATTTTGCTGATTTTGACTCCCATTTTAGGCCAATTACATTATTCCAGTCAACCAAATTCTTAGCTATTTCACTAGTATTACTTCTATTCTATCGATTGAGCACAAGAAATCGCCAAGTCAACTGTTTCAACTACAAATTAAAGTGATCGGAAATTGTTAATTTGGCCAATTTAACACAGTTCAAAATATTCCAATTTCAAAATAGGGTCCAGAATAAACAATGCAGGTATTCCTGGAACTAAACTAACATTTCCTCTGTTCATTAGTTACGTTTTGAGGCTTTACAAATAAATTCCATTTTGATTTTTTATTCACATAATGAATTTTTATTCACACCAAAAAATAGAAGATTTACCGTTATGCAATACTGTAATGATTGTATAAATATCACCATATTTGTGAATGCATATTAGACCCACCAGCTGGCGTGTATTAGATGTGTGAGGTCGTTTGTTTACTCTTGAATATCGTCAAAAATTTAACATTTCTGCTACTTTGAGCTCAGTTTCAAGCCATTTCCAGTGCTAAAACCAATCAAAATCATCTCTATTTCTGTAATATGTCTTCCATTCTATCAAATGAGACCAAGAAATCGCAAATACAACTATAAAAAACATACGAAAAAACAATGCAAAGTCGCTGTTTTAATTGAAAAATCATGATTTCAGTTTTTTTCTCTCATTATACACAGTGTGCTGCAGGATCTGTTTTATGTGGTGCACACATACCACATAGATGTATTCTCTCCTATCTAGGCCCAAATGTACCACTCACAGTTTATCAGAGTGAGCTGAGCTCATGACGTAGATCTACGGTTTGGACCCTGAACGTAAAGCCATAGATCTACGGGACGGACCTGAAAGGGTTAAGATTTCCCTGAAGTGGGACAGGGTTTTGTCACTATACATGTTTCAGTTATGACTTGTTTCAGCTTTGTCAGGGTGGTGTTTCTCTACAAAAGCTTGCACCCTAGTCCACATTGCACACACCTCTGAAGTCCCTAAACACTTGGTCTTGCAAGTATGGAGGATGTGCAGGAGCATTGTCCAGTACCAGGAGGCACTTGAGTGGCAATTTCTTTTCCAGGAGGTATTTTTTTTCACACTTGGGCCAAACACATCATTAACCCACTCTTTGAAAATTTGCCTTGTGACCCATGCCTTATGATTAGCTTTCCACATCACACACAATCTATTCTTCATGACATTGTTTTTCTAGAACACTCTGGGATTTTCTGAGTGATACACGAGTAAAGGCTTCACTTTGAAATCCCCACTAGCATTACCACACAATAAAAGAGTAAGCCTGTCTTTCATAGGCTTGTGTCCTGACAGTGCCTTTTCCTCCTGGGTAATGTAGGTCCTGTTTGGCATTTTCTTCTGAAACAGGCCTGTTTCGTCACAATTGAACACTTGTTGGGGTTTGAATCCTTCAGCCTTTACGTAGTCCTGGAATTCATGAACATACTTTTCAGCTGCACATTTGTCAGAACTTGCAGCCTCACCATGCCTTACAACACTGTGTATGCCACTATGCTTCTTAAATCTATCAAACCATCCTTTGCTGGCCCTAAATTCACAAACTGCAGCACTTGTTCATGCAATTTCTTTGCAAGATCTTCATGCAACTGCTTTGCCTTCTCACAAATGATCGACTCCACAACACTGTCTCCCACTAATTCTTTTTCCTTAATCCATAATAATAATAACTCTTCCATTAGTGGTAGCCTTTGTTTAGTTAGAAAAGTTACTCCTTTTGCAACATTAGCATCTTTGATTTGTTCTTTGCTAGGATGGATGCAATTGTTGATTTTTTCTTGCTGTACATCCTGGCAAGTTCCATCACCTTCATACCACTCTCAAACTTTTCTGTCACTTCATGCTTAACCCTTTGACTGTTTTCGACGTATAAATACGTCTTACGAGCCAATGTTTCTGACGTATATATACTCAATAATTCTAGCGGCTTCAAATCAAGTGGGAGAAAGCTGGTAGGCCCACATGTGAGAGAATGGGTCTGTGTGGTCAGTGTGCACCACATAAAAAAAATCCTGCAGCACACATTGCGTAATGAGAAAAAAAAAACTCTGATCGTTTTTTTGGAATAAAACGCCGACTTTGAGGTGTATTTTCGTATAGTATTTATCGTTGTATTCGCGTTTTCATGGTCTTAGGTGATAAAATGGAAAACATATTACAGAAATAGAGATGATTTTCATTACTTTTACGATGAAAACGACCTTGAAACTGAGCTCAAAGTAGCGGAAATGTTCGATTTTTACCAATGTTCAAGAGTAAATAAATCACACCACACGTCCAATACACGTCAACTGGGGAGTCTAATATTCTTTCACTAGTGCACTGATATTATTTATACCATTTTTACAATAATGCAGTCGTCTGCATAACAGTAAATTTTGTATTTTTTTGTATGAATAAAAAATCAAAATAGAAAGCAATAATAATATAAGAGGGGGCTAGAGATGTGACTAATGAACAGAGCATATGTTATTTTAGTGCCACGAATGTCTACCTTGTTTATTCTGGACCCTATTTTGAAATTGGCATCTTTTTTATTTTGCGTGAAATTGGCCAAATTGCCAATTTCTGACCACCATATTGGGTAGTCCAAATTAGTAAATGGGAGGTTTCTTGTACTCAGCTGATAGATAAAATGGAGTTCTAAAGAAATAGCTATGAGTTTGGTCAACTGGAACAATGGAATTGGCTGAAAATTGGGCTCAAAGTCGGCGAAATCGCCGATACGCATATGTCGCCGAGACCGCTAACTTCGCGGGACCATAATTCCATGAGTTTTCGACCAAATTTCGAACTTTTGGTGTCATTACCATCGGGAAAAGATTCTCTATCATTTCATAAGAAAAAATAATTTTTTTTTTTTTCAAAAATTGAGTGACATAGAATGACAGTTTCAGAGAGGGGCCTGAAACAGTCAAAGGGTTAAATTCCATGGTGTTTCTCACTTTCTTTACCACAGGAACTTTACTAGGAACTTTCTTTGGAGCCACCTTTACTTATTTCACAGTTGCACTGCAAGAAAAACCACTAAAAACAATGGTAAACAAGCGAAATATTTGGATACATGAGCAGAAGCTTCCTCAGCCACTGAGAGACAAAGCCAAACTGAAGTGCAAGCTGCCCCAGCCGGCGGATGGACGCGTCCAAAACGGCCGATAACCGAGCGAACGGCCAATAACCGGGCGCTGAAAAACCCGCCAATAACCGAGTTGGCTGATAACCGGGCGTCCACTGTACTTGGATGATTACCAACAAACTTACTCTCAATTTAGACAAAAGCTACTTCATGCTTTTTGGAAACAGAGCTTCAAATATACAGCTAAACATACTGATAAATGGTTCACCTACTTCGAGACAGACAGAGGACAAACTTCCAGGTCTCCACCTTGACTGCAGTCTCTAATTTCAGACACACACACAGCAAATTTCCAAGTCTCAAAAACAGTAGGCATCCTTTCAAAGATACAGTACTATGTACACCAATCAGCTCTTCTAGCTTTGTACCACTTTCTCATTCACCCTTACCTCACTTATGGTACTTGTGCATGTGGCTCAACCACAGCAAATCACCTTTAATAACCCAACAAAAAAGCTGCTGTGCAACTGATTACTAACTCCTGCATTAGACAACACACTCCACCTCTTTTCAAGAGTCTTAACTTGCTTAATATACAAAACATCCACACTTATTATTGTGCCTACTACATACACAGAACACTATACTCTAATGTAAACCCTCCTCTTAAACTCCTCCTTGATAACTATAACAGAACACACAACCATAATACAAGATACAGATCACTCTTCGATATTCCTCGTGTTCATCTCTCACTATGTAAAAATGCTATGCATGTAAAAGGCCTGAAGATCTGAATTCATTGCCAGAACACACTAAAGGACCCCTGTCTGCAAATCAGTTTAAGACCATACTAAGAAATCACCTCATCACCCAAAATTAACCAGACAAACTGTGTTAGGTAAGACACATATGCAACAGTTAGACAACTTTATTCCGAAACGTTTCGCCTACACAGTAGGCTTCTTCAGTCAAATACAGAAAGTAGGCAGGAACAGTAGAGATGTGAAGACGATGTAATCAGTCCATCACCCTTGAAGTCGTAGAATTTGAGGTTGTCAGTCCCTTGGCCTGGAGAAGTTCAGTTCCATAGTCAGGAACTATCTGAAGATCAAGCGACAGTGCGGAGACTTAAATACTGTCGGAAGGAGAGGTGCAGGGTAGTAGTACGTAGTAGTAGTAGTAGTGAGAGGCCACTGAGAGGTCATGTCCCTCTCACTACTACTACTACTACTACTACCCTGCACCTCTCCTTCCGACAGTATTTAAGTCTCCGCACTGTCGCTTGATCTTCAGATAGTTCCTGACTATGGAACTGAACTTCTCCAGGCCAAGGGACTGACAACCTCAAATTCTACGACTTCAAGGGTGATGGACTGATCACATCGTCTTCACATCTCTACTGTTCCTGCCTACTTTCTGTATTTGACTGAAGAAGCCTACTGTGTAGGCGAAACGTTTCGGAATAAAGTTGTCTAACTGTTGCATGTGTGTCTTACCTAACAACCTGTCGGTATTGTATACCATTTTGATGTTCATCTTGTCAAACACTGCAACACGTGGCATCTTGGTGCAGAAAACACCTTGGACAAGCTTTTCAAGTGAGAAGTGTTGGATCTGAGAGGGACATGACCTCTCAGTGGCCTCTCACTACTACTACTACTACTACTACTACTACTACTACCCTGCACCTCTCCTTCCGACAGTATTTAAGTCTCCACACTGTCGCTTGATCTTCAGATAGTTCCTGACTATGGAACTGAACTTCTCCAGGCCGAGGGACTGACAACCTCAAATTCTACGATTTCAAGGGTGATGGACTGATTACATCGTCTTCACATCTCTACTGTTCCTGCCTACTTTCTGTATTCGACTGAAGAAGCCTACTGTGTAGGCGAAACGTTTCGGAATAAAGTTGTCTAACTGTTGCATGTGTCTTACCTAACAACCTGTCGGTATTGTATACCATTTTGATGTTCAGACAAACTGTACTTAATACCTACCAGTTACTCAAAAACTACTTGTATTGTGCTGATGATTGCTCAACCACTTACTACTTCAAAATTAGGATGTCTAAATGTCATTGTTTTAAATAGTACTAAACTGTAATACATCATATTGTAAATTGTTTTAAACTATTCCACTGTAATGCTGTAATCTTTATTAACTAATTCAATAGTGTAATAATTCTCTACTAGACTTATCAAAGCCATGTAGCATTACCTGATAGAATATTCAATTCCCTTGTATTTACTGTAACTCATCTAATGACCATATGAACTATTATTGCCTTCCTAATCTTAAGTTAATCTTTAAGTTTGCCAGAAATGCTCAGCATACAAAGGGGCTTTTGGCATGTACACCTATTATATTCCTCTGTACAACCATGTATCATGTCAAAATAAACATCTTAATCTTAATCATAGTGTTTTTCCTAGCAGTACTTTATCCAGGTGACAATAAAGTATCATCAGCTGCTACAGATGCTGCTTCATATCAATGCTTCTAAACATGTTATGACCATTTTTCTTGGGAAAAAAAAAAAAAAAAAAAAGCCAAGTTAGCAATAACATGGAACATTTTATGTAATTTCTGCAGTGTTAACTGTTTATCTTCAGGTTGTTCTTTGATCTGCCTCTCTTCTGGCAAATGAAGCTCTACAGATGTTTCTTCATCACCTTCTAACAGTTCATTTACATCTCCTTCATGCATATCTTGAAAGTCCTCATGTGTCTCAGACCTTATCAGTAACAATTTCCTTAACCTAACTATTTACTGAGGAAAGAACAGAAAGAAATTATTTACCAGAGATCATATTCAACCTCAGCCTTTATTTATACCAGACTTTTATGTCAAACGGACTAGTTGTTGAACAAATCGGTTTTCGAACAAGGAATTCAGTCCTCATTTTTGTTCTTGGTCTTAGTTGTCGACCGACAACACTCAGATCGTGTGATCACCAGAGTCCATAGCGCGAGTTTCAGTCAGTACAGCGACTAATGCTCATACTGTAAACATCTCTTGAGCTCTTGCTGTGCAGTTTGTGAAGGTAATGAAACCAAAAGTAAAAAAATTTATGGAAAACTTACGGAATTATGCCACTGGAAAGTTAGCACTCTCAGCGATATTTATACATCAGCGATTTCGCCCTCTTTGAGCCCTATTTTGGGGCAATTCTATTATTCCAGTCGACCAAACTCATAGCTATTTCACTAGAACTCCTTTCAGTCTATCGATTAAGTAGGAGAAACTGCCCATTTACCTATTTCATCAACCCAATAAAGTGATCTGAAATTACTAATTTGGCCAATTTCACACAAAATTCAAGAAAGGCCAATTTCAAAATAGGGTCCAGCATAAACAATGCAGACATTCCTGGCACTAAAGTAACATTTTATCTGTTCATCAGTCACGTCTCCAGGCCCCTCTTATATTACACTTGCTTTTTATTTTGCAGTTTTATTTACACAAAATATAGAAGATTTACTGTTATTCAGGCTACTGCATAATTGTAGTAATTGTATAAATAATATTAGTGCATTTGTGAATGCATATTAGACCCATTAATTGACATGTATTGGAAACATGATGTGATTTGTTTACTCTTGAACATCAGCAAAAATGGAACATTTCTGCTACTTTGAGCTCGATTTCAAGTTACTTTAGTCAAAAGCATCTCTATTTCTGTAATATATCTTCCATTCTATCAAATGAGACCAAGAAAACGAGAATACAACCATAAATACCATACAAAAAATACACTGCAAATGTCAGCAAAGTTGCTGATCTCCTTATATGTGTTGTATAGCGTATCATAGTACCATCCATGTGCTTTATATGGAAGATCCCTAGGCCGAGTGACTGTATGACGTCACGGGATACAGAATGAGTCAGTGAGACGAGCTGCTTCCTTCTCACTCGACGGACCACCTACGAACAGGCAAGAACACGGCAGGCCTGGGCTCCCACCTCTCATCACAGTTTGACAATACATAGTGTTACCGTCCAACAAGTGTGTCTACCTTCAACCCTCTTATCTCCTTACCGAACCCCCTACGACAAATTGGTGGCAACGGAGGGCCTGTAATTCTGACGATTACAGAGATTTCTGGAGATAAATTTCTACTGGGCCGGTTGCCATCTCTGACGCTAGGCCTCCCGAGAAGGTTAGCACTCGACCTAGCCAGCCAGCTACCCCCGACCAAGCGTCTACCAGCTCTCAACATTAATCACTGGTCAGTCTCCTTGTATTAGTGTTTATCTGCTTAGTTGCATCACTCCCGAAGGGTTGACCCAAGTTTGCAAAGTAAGCCAAGCCAGAAACCAGTCTGTGGTGAGGGAGTCAGTCAGCCTAGCCTACTCCATCCAGTTTTTGCCTGCCAAGCCAGCTTTCCACCCCTGCTGTGCTCATCGTGAGAAGTTATCAAACTATTCTGTGTGAAGGGTTAAGCCAAGCCAGCCAGCAACTAACCCAGGTGACTAACCGAGGTGACTAACCCAGTACTCAAGCAACCACGCACGTGGGTACAGTCTTCATCGCTTGTGCTCCAAGCTCCAAGCCATTCTGAGTGCTTTTTCATCCCTGTGGTGTTGTGGTAATTCATGGGTTTGTTTTTAAGCCAGCCGGCTTAGAAATATTTTCGCGCCAGTGAGGGTGTCCACAGTGAGGCTTACGCCGTTCATCCCATAGGCCCACTCACCACGTGTCTTACCACTGCCCGGCCTCAGCCCTGCTTCAGCCCACTCACCCAACCACTACCACTGTGTTATTGTACCCTTATTACGGGTACTGGTGCCATATTTTAAGGACCACATAGGAGGGTCAAGAGCTAGTGTGTGTTTTGCGCCACCGTTCAAAGCCTCCTGTGTGAAGTCTATCGTCGATGTAAGCTCAATTCTACGATCACGTGTGCAGAGGACAGTAGCCAGCCGCAAGACGACATAAACATCCTCCACCACCATCTACCTAATTCTTCACCAAGTCGCTACAGTGATAATATTTTTCAAAGAGACATTTACGAGTGTTGAGACATTTCTTTTGTTTCCAGTGATTTTTCTTAGTGACATTCAGTGACTCTCGATTAGACTCAGTGTTTATTATATACTGTTTGCAATATTTTTTTATCTTCTTAATTCAGTGTTAATTTTCGTGCTATTATTTTATGCCTGTTGTGTTGTGTTTCTTTTTTTATATACTTGAAGTAAGTACCTTAGTGTTTTTTCCTTGTTGTGTGCAAAACTTATGAGCAGTATAGAATTTGTGTTTATACTTCAGAATCACTTTGTGTTCATAGTATTCCAGTGAAGTAATTCAGTAATTTATTACCTTGTATTCTGCATCACAACTCAGTGTTGTCTGTTACATTTTTATCCCAGCATTTGTGTAGTCTTGTCAGTTTATTACATTTTTCTCTGTGTGTTGAACATTTTTATGTTAATTCTTTCATTTAGCCAGTGTCTAATTTGTCTTATTTCCACAGACAATAGTGCCATTATTTTGTTCAAGCAAGATAATTATTATCAAATTTTTTCACACATCAAGTTTCATAGCAAGAAAATTCTAGTATTGTGTTTATGTTGATGTGTTGTGTTCTGCATCACTGTAAGTGTTCAAACCTTTTGTTCTGTGTTTTGCACCTATTATTTTTTATATTTCATTGAACAAATTCGCTCTTAGTGCAATTTTTAAGTTGTTCATTTAAAGTAAGTTGTTCTTCTGCTTGTTCAGTAAGTGTTGCTTGAGCTGCAGTTAAGAGTTCATTCCTTGATATATTTTCTTTTTCTTGTAAACTGTATTTTCTTGTGTGTGTAATTTTTTTTTATTATTGCACATTGACTCATTTTGCAATAATTCTTGTGCAAGCATTGTGTTGTCATTAAAATTTTTCTTTCAGAAATTTTGTGTAGTGTTGTGCAGTACTTTTGATTAGCAATTGTTATTTGCAATATTGCTACAGTTTATTTCAGTGCAGTTTCTTATGCTCTGTTCTGTGCATAATATTTTATTCTTTGTGTGCCATTTTATTTTCTTTTAGTGAATTGTTTCCCAGTTTGTTTTAATTTTGCACAAGCTTTATTGAGTCCAATTTAACATTTTTTGACTGATTCATCATTTTATTGTTGAATTTCCCTATTGCATTGAGAGTAAAGATAACTCACTGTGCCATTAATCCAATTTAAAGCAAAATTTAAGTATATTAGATTTGAGTAAATTACAAGTTCTCTTGATTTTCAAAATGTTGTTTATTCAATTGAGTATTTTCTTGTGTGAGTTTCCTTGCTTTCTGTGTGTCCTGTCAATTTTTAATTACTTATGCAGAATAGTTAAGCATTTTCTTCCCATTTAAGTTCACTGTGTTGTGTGTTCCTCAGTTACATTTTCTTTTACTCTTTCTATTTTTTTTTTTTTGGCCTTATGCCCTTGAGTAAGTTCCCTGAGAACATGTCCCAGTCACTTTTGAACGTTCACTTAGTGTATCATGCCAGTCAAAGTCAATATGAATCAGTCCACAGTACCAATATTCCCTTACTGACTGAAAGACAATACCTAGCCCTTGAGCAATGTGTTTGTTCTCACAGCTTGTATCTGAGATTTGTTAAAGTGCTGCGAAATGTGAAGTTTAGATTAAGTTCCTATAGATTCGTTCATTACTTATTAACGTAGCCGAGCGAGCAGGCATTAGTAACTCTGTCACTCCCATCTGTGTTCCACCTACACCTTCAGACATGCAAGATAGTGTATTGCCTCAAGTGTCCAAGGACACTCAGACTGCCTTGAACGCTCAGCCTATCCCTGCAATGTCTGCTAGTCCAAGTAGTAGTTTCTCCACAGGGGAAATGTAATGCCATCTCTCGTTGATATCACATGCTGTATGCAGAAAGACGTCTCTGTTGTGGCTAGTGCCCTCACTAGAGTGTCTGTTGTTGTTCCTCGTGTTCCAGATGGTGATCCCATCCTAGTTGACAGTAATTCGTGCAATGTAAGAAGTTATTTCTCGAGTACTTTCACATGTTGTTAACGTTTGTAAGTGAAGTTTCTTTATAGCTGATACCTCGTGTCACTGTGTGCGACTCAAATTGAATATCAGCATTGTTCACCGTCTTCGTTTCCTTTCCCTTTGCTTGTAGTGAGAGATAGTAGATTCGTTCTCCCTTGCTCATATTGCGTGTTATAGCGTTATTTTTTTCAACTGGGGAGAGTCGTCCGCTCCACCGAGTTTGTTCATTCCTCCAGTAAGAAAGAACCGATCCCTTGTGTTCTGGTGATTCGATTCCTGCTCCAGGAAGATCTTATTCTGACTGTGAAGCCACCAGCACCCATCAGTGACTTTGTAATGAGCCAAGAATTACTGTATCGAACAGCCGAATTGGGTACTCCAAGTAGAAGGGTATACCAGTTAGTAATTCCACAGTCACTAGTGAACGTAGCCTTACAGCTAGTTCACGATGCACCAGGTGTTGCACACCCTGGTATGGATCGTTCTGTGAAACATGCCAGAATGAAGTACTTTTGGCCACATATGGCAACTGACATTTCACAGTATGTTAAGAAATGTAGTGTTTGTATGAGACATAAAGGAAATGTCAATGGTCCTAATCCAATCCAAGTGTACCCAACCACTAGCGAACCGTGGGAAAGAGTTGCCCTTGATTTGTTAACCAATTTTAAATGTTCCCTCCAAGGCAACAAACATCTGTGTGCTATGGTAGACCATTTCACCAGATATTGTGAGTTAGTTCCCAATGCAGATAAGACTGCAGAGACAGTAGCTAAAGCGTTTAAAGAATGCATTATCTGCAGGCATACCACCCCTAAGTCCTTAGTAACAGATAATGGAGGTGAATTCTGTAATGAGATTCTTGAAAATTTGTGTACCTTGTACAAGATCTCTATATCCACCATTGTTCCTCATCATCTTGCCAGCAATGGGTCAGCTGAACAAACCAATAAGAAAGTACTTGATGTTTTGAGAGCCACTATCAACCCCAATAGTGAAACTTGGGATGAAGTTATACCAGATGTTCAATGTGCCATAAATTCTACTTACAATGCTTCCATAGGTGATACTCCACATTATGCATTGTATGGTGTAGACAAGCGTTTACCCTATGAGTTGTTATATTCCACTCCGAAACCCAATTACAACCCTGATGATTTTGTAGCAACTCGTACAAGCATGACTCAGAGTGTTTTTAGAAGAATCCGTGAAACACTTCATAAATCAACAGCAGAATTTACTAGAGTAACTAATAGCCGTGCTAAGCCATCAAAAGTTAAAGTAGGTTCGAGAGTAATGCTGACAAATTTCAACAAAACATCCGAAATGCCTAAGCTCGATCAAAAGTTTGTCGGACCTTATCGAGTTGTAGAACATATCTCTTGCAATAAGTATAAGGTTAGAGAAATTAGTACTGGTAAGTACAAAGAATCACATTTAGATCATATGAAATTAGTATGCGATGTTGATGATATTGCTACCCAGACTAATGTGACAGATGCTGAAAATCCTCTTGACTCTGTACCCTCTACCTCAAATACTCAGTCAGATATTCAACCTGAATGTCGTTACTCCTTGCGTACTCGACAAGTAATGAGAAACCCACAAATATCTTTTGTAGATACTCGTTCAGATCTCCCTCAGTCAAGGCATGTGTTAGCCATTGCAGAGGAATTCGATCCTCCCAGAGATGATAACCATTCTGCATATGCAAACCTCACCCTCACAGAATTGGGTTTAAATGTACAGAGTCTGTATAACTAGATGTCCGAGATGAAGGAAATTGTCAACTGTTTGTTATTAACTGATCAGTTTTTCAGAAAAATTTTTTCGTGTTCACGTTCCCTCTGTATTCTGAGAATTTGACAGTAATGATCTGAGTGCGCACCAGATGCCTTTGCTGTTAACTTCACCTTGTATATATATACAGTGGACCCCCGCATACCGTTGGCCTTACATAACGTTAAATCCGCATACCGCTACATTTTATCGCCAAGATTTTGCCTCGCATACCGCTAAAAAACCCGCTCAACGCTGTTCATCTGAGACGCGTCTATGTGCGGCCAGAGCCATGCTCACATGTTCCGCCGGAGGCATTGTTTACAAGCCAGCCTCCGCGGTAACATCCAAGCATACAATCGGAACATTTCGTATTATTACAGTGTTTTTGGTGATTTTATCTGCAAAATAAGTGACCATGGGCCCCAAGAAAGCTTCTAGTGCCAACCCTACAGCAATAAGGGTGAGAATTACTATAGAGATGAAGAAAAAGATCATTGATAAGTATGAAAGTGGAGTGCGTGTCTCCGAGCTGGCCAGGTTGTATAATAAACCCCAATCAACCATCGCTACTATTGGTGGTACAGCTGCTGCTGCTGCTGTACCACCATCAGCTGCTGCTGCTGCTGCACTGTCAGCTGCTGCTCCTGCTGTAGCACCGTCAGCTGCTGCTGCTGCTGTACCACCGTCAGCTGCTGCTGCTGCTGTAGTACCGTCTGCTGCTGCTGTAGCATCGTCTGCTGCTGCTGTAGCATCGTCTGCTGCTGCTGTAGCACTGTCAGCTGCTGCTGCTGTTGTACCACCATCAGCTGCTGCTGCTGCTGCTGCTGTAGTACCGTCTGCTGCTGCTGTAGTACCGTCTGCTGCTGCTGTAGCATCGTCTGCTGCTGCTGTAGCATCGTCTGCTGCTGCTGTAGCACTGTTAGCTGCTGCTGCTGTTGTACCACCGTCAGCTGCTGCTGCTGCTGCTGTAGTACTGTCTGCTGCTGCTGTAGTACCGTCTGCTGCTGCTGTAGCATCGTCTGCTGCTGCCATAGCACTGTCAGCTGCTGCTGCTGCTGCTGTAGCACCGTTGTTGGTGTGGCTTATTGAGAATACCAAGAAACAATTAACCCCAGAGGATTTGCCACCCAGGATAACCCAAAAAAGTCAGTGTCATCGAAGACTGTCTAACTTATCTCCATTGGGGTCCTTAATCTTGTCTCCCAGGATGCAACCCACACCAGTCGACTAACACCCAGGTGAACAGGGAAAAATGCCTGGAACTAGTGCTCATATTGGTGAATTTAAAGCCAGCAAAGGTTGGTTTGAGAGATTTAAGAATCATAGTGGCATACACAGTGTGATAAGGTCTGTTCTGGAAGAAAATGCCAAACAGGACCTACAGTACTCAGGAGGAAAAGGCACTCCCAGGACACACTGTCTCATCAGTCATTGCTGCATCTTCAATAAAGGTAAGTGTCATTTATTCTTCATTTAGTAGAGTAGTACATGCACAATATATATTGTGCATGTACTACTCTACTATTGTGCATGTATCCTTCTCTTTGTGTGTAGGAAAATGTATATTTCATGTGGTAAAATTTTTTTTTCATACTTTTGGGTGTCTTGCACGGATTAATTTGATTTCCATTATTTCTTATGGGGAAAATTCATTCGCATAACGATAATTTCGCATAACAATGAGCTCTCTTGCACGGATTAATATCGCTATGTGGGGGTCCACTGTATATATTTATTTCCTCAGAATCCGTAGAGTGCATGAATACAGATCGATCGATCAATTCCATCCATATTGTACAATGATTTGTTCTTATAAGTCGTAATGCATTACAATGAAACTCATTACGTTAGAAGTGATTATGTTAACACCCATTACGTAAAACTCATGATGCTAACATCCATTATGATACCATCCATTAGTTCTAAGTTATATATGAATTTGTTATTGTATAGAATCAGCCCAGAACCACCTGCCTGTTCAGCCTATAGCATAGTAGTGTATGTCGAGACGACATACGTAACATGACCGAGCTGTCAGCATAGTTGCTGATCTCCTTATATGTGTTGTATAGCGTATCATAGTACCATCCATGTGCTTAATATAGAAGATCCCTAGGCTGAGTGACTGTATGACGTCACAGGATACAGCATGAGTCAGTGAGACGAGCTGCCTCCTTCTCACTCGACGGACCACCTACGAACAGGCAAGAACATGGCAGGCCTGGGCTCCCACCTCTCATCACAGTCTGACAATACATAGTGTTACCATCCAATTTTCATTTAGTATTCATCTTTACAGTTTATGTGTGCTGTATAATTTTATGCAGTGTTTTATGTGATAGTACATTATTATTAATAAATTATTATAATGTCATTTTTGGTCTGGAACAGATTAATTCTATTTACGTTATTCTTTATGGGAAAAAATTGTTTGGTTGTCAACCACCATGGTTGTCGAACCGACATCTGGAACGAATTAAGTTCGACAACCAAGGTTGCACTGTACAATATTGAAGTTACACCAGAACTGAGTAACTCCAGTCTCTGAGCTGTTAGCCAATGCTGTGATGACTTTTGCCATTTATCCTGCATGTTTGGTGGCACTTAAGGACCGATGTAGGGGTTTGAGAGTTCCCGCGCGCGGAGCAAAAAAAAAATCGAAAATATATGAAAACTGAGTTATTGTTACCAAAAAATAGCTGAACTTTCTGGCTACACGCTGGTATAATTATTATCCTTGTACGATGTTTCTAAAAGGAATTACAGCCATTTATAACAGGCATGGTGACAGCGCTGACGCAACATGTCGCGTAAGAAGCGCTGACTCAGCTTTGTTGACGTTTTTGTTGCGTTTTTCCCCGTGTTATTTTTATCGTTTTCGTACATCTTTATGTCTAATATAATACAAATTCACCATCTGAGATCATTGCAGAGTGGGTGGAGCTAATGTGATCAAGGAACCAATCGGGAACCCCTGGGAATAGTGCATAAAATGGCCGACACCTCCAGCCAACAAAATATTCCATACCCACGCTAATATCAATTATAAGGCTTATTTATCTATCACAATTGATCTATTATGATATAATGCAATATAATAATAGCATATAAACATAAAAAGTACACCTCAAAAAAAAATATATAGCATAATATGACGCCCCGAGGAATAAATTTCTATCGATATTTCCCCTGAAGGTGAAGAGAGGGTCCGCCCTCTCTCATCAGTGATGAGAGAAAACGGATTTACAATGGTTAACTGTAATAAACACTCGTAGGCCGCGGAAAAAGTGTAAAATAAAGCGAATTTTTCGGGGAAAAAAATTTTTCCCGGGCAGCGGGGGTGCCGCGCGCTGCGGCCTATATCTCGAAAGTAACTTATTTACCTATTTAGGGGGACTGCATCCTTATTTATGAATGAATTGACTTGATTTTCACAACAAACATGGGAGAATGATTGTTTTACGGGGTAGCATTGGTGTTTCCGAACTATCCAAAATATTTTTAGATTTATGTGGACAACAAGGCCGACATCTTCCAATATATCAAAAAAGTTATGAAACTTTATTTTTTTTTAGCAAGAAGATAAGGTTTATTTTAGAATTCTCAACGACAAGTGATGGAATTAGAGTTGTTCTAGCAGCAGCAAGTGTCAAAACCACTTGTCCGAGTACCACTGACAAACTGTGCCCTGCCAAATGCAATTTTTCGTAGATTTTTTCGTAATTTTGCATATTTCATTTCCTTTTTGGCCGATATGATTGAAACTTCAGCACAGCATACTCGATATAACCTTCTAATAGTACACCAAAAATGAACGTAATCGGTCCATAAAAAAAAGTTCGTTAACATGCGGCCAACATCTTCCCTTAACTGTCTTAACCCTTTGGGGGTTGCCAGGCCCTCTCAGAGACTTGTTCTCAGGGTCGCCAAAATTTAAAAAAAAAAAAATTATTTTTTTTCTATGAAAAGATAGAGAATCTTTTCCCGATCATAATGACACCAAAAGTATGAAATTTGATGGAAAACTTACAGAATTATGCTCTCACAAAGTTAGCGGTCTTGACAATGTTCATGCATCGGCAATTTTGCCCACTTTGGGCCCTATTTTCGGCCAATTCCAGTGTACTAGTCAACAAAAATCATAACTATTTCGCTAGAACTCCATTTTTTCTATCGTCTAAGTACAAGAAACCTCCCATTTACCGATTTCAACTATCCAATAAAGTGGTCAGAATTTAGCAATTTTGCCAATTTCACACAAATTTCAAAAGATGCCAATTTCCAAATAGGGTCCAGAATAAACAAGAAAGACATTCCTGGCACTAAAATAACAAGTTCTCTGTTCGTTAGTCACATCCCCAGGCCCCTCTTATATTTCTTTGGCTTTCCTCTTTGAATTTTTATTCTTACAAAAAAAATAAGATTTACTGTTATGCAGACTACTGCATTAGTGTAGAAATGGTATAAATAATATCAGCACACTTGTGAAAGAATATCAGACTCACCAGTTGACGTGTATTGGACGCTTGGCATGATTTGTTTACTTTTGAACTTTGGTAAAAATCGAACATTTCTGCTACTTTGAGGTCAATTTCACGGTACTCTTCATTGTAAAACCAGTCAAAATCATCTCAATTTCTGTAATATGTCTTCCATTCTACAAAATGAGACCAAGAAAACTAGAATACAACAATAAATACCATACGAAAATACAGTGCAAAGTCACTATTTTAATCCAAAAACATGGTCAAAGTTTTTTTTTTTCTCATTACGCACTGTGTGCTGCAGGATTTTTTTTATACTGCACACACTGACCACATAGACCCATTCTTTCATATGTAGGCCTACCAGCTTTCTCTCACTAGATTTGAGGGTGCCAGAATTTAGGCATACTAGTACGTCAAAAACCCTGGGGCGTAAGCCATACTAGTATGGCCAAAGCCCCCAAAGGGTTAAAAACTCCTTGCTCCATTACTGACTGTACCCAAGATGTTGCATTAGGCAGTAAAAACATGACTAGGTGATATTTGGGTCCAAATTCTGCAACATTTGAAGATAACTATGGAAACTGTTAACCCTTTGGGGGTCGACAGGTCCTCTCAGAGACTTGTTCTCAGGGTCAGCCAATTTAAAAAAAAAAAAAAAAAAAAAAAAAAATCTTATGAAAGGATAGAGAATCTTTTCCCGATCATAATGACACCAAAAGTATGAAATTTGATGGAAAACTTACGGAATTATGCTCTCGCAAAGTTAGCGATCTCGACAATGTTCACGCATCGGCGATTTTGCCCAATTTGAGCCCTATTTTCGGCCAATTCCAGTGTACCAGTCAACAAAAATCAATACTATTTCGCTAGAACTCCATTTTTGCTATCGAATGAGTACAAGAAACTACCCATTTACCGATTTCAACTATCCAATAGTGGTCAGAATTTAGCAATTTTGCCAATTTCACACAAATTTTAAAAGATGCCATTTTCCGAATAGGGTCCAGAATAAACAAGAAAAATATTCCTGGCACTAAAATAACAAGTTCTCTGTTCGTCAGTCACATCCCCAGGACCCTCTTGTATTTCTTTGGCTTTCCACTTTGAATTTTTATTCTTACAAAAAAAATAAGATTTACTGTTATGCAGACTACTGCATTAGTGTAGAAATGGTATAAATAATATCAGCGCACTTGTGAAAGAATATTAGATTCACCAGTTGATGTGTATTGGATGCTTGGCATGATTTGTTTACTTTTGAACTTTGGTAAAAATCAAACCTTTCTGCTACTTTGAGCTTAATTTCAAGGTACAGGAAGGCCCCGCTTTACGGCGTTTCACTTTACGGCGTTCCGCTAATACGGACATTTCAAATTATGACCAAAACTCGCTATACAGCTCCCCCCACCTGACTTTCTAATACGGTCACCGTGCCCCACCCTGTTTGTTTACATTCTCCATGAGCTCAGTAAGCACTAAGTCTCTCCATTTTGTCTGGAAACTCCAAAATTTCAAATGTTTTTAAAAGTTATTTCATATTTTATATATACTCTGATAATTATACTTATGTATACCTGTACCTAAATAAACTTACATACTGTGCTGGCATGCAGGTACACATTAAAATTGGTAAGTGTCTTATGTCTCCAGACGTCATATTAGTAATGATAATAATAATCATCGAGTCATTTAAATGTCGTATATTACGTTAATATACACATTTTCATTAATCCATCCATGATATTTTTTTCAAAATTATATAATAAACACGATGCATAACATATAAATAAGATAAATACACCCCACAGTAGAATAAATAAACATAAATGTGAGATGTGGTAGCAGACGACTTGCACAAGTGACGCCATATTAGAAATGATAATAATAATAATAACAATACTCACCGAGTCTCATTAAATGTCGTATATTACGGTAATATACACATTTTCATTAATCCATCCATGATATTTTTTTCAAAATTATATAATAAACACGATGCATAACATATAAATAAGATAAATACACCCCACAGTAGAATAAATAAACATAAATGTGAGATGTGGTAGCAGACGACTTGCACAAGTGACGCCATATTAGAAATGATAATAATAATAACAATACTCACCGAGTCACATTAAATGTCGTATATTACGTTAATATACACATTTTCATTAATCCATCCATGATATTTTTTTTCAAAATTATATAATAAACACGATATATAACATAAAAAGATGATAAATACACCCCACAATAGAATAAATAAACATAAATATAAGATGTGGGAGCCACATAACTTGTACAAGTGACGGCAAGAATAACATTTTCTCTAATCTAACATAAGAGAAAATGTGTTACTGGGGGTAACTGTAGAAAATTATTCCTTTCGTATGTATGTAAGTAAGTTTATTCAGGTATACACAAATACAGTTACATAGATTATCATACATAACAACATATGTGTAGAGAACCTAGGATAACCCAAAAAAGTCAGTGTGACTTATTTCCATTGCCTTCACTCAGAGCTTCATTTCTTCTCAAAATGATGTTACATGAGAATGGGAGTGTTCTTCTTTATTAATTCTACCGTATCAATGTAGAGACAACCTGTACACAATGTAACTTGTACACAAACCAGACGTGTACACTTCGTTTGTTTACAAAACTTACGTTCGCCTGGTTTGTTTACATAACTCTGCGCCTGTCCCCTCTCATGTACTCATTCTTTCTCTCTCTCATTTATTCGTTTTATCTCATTTACTTACTCCTGACCCTACATTAAGACTACAAATATTTTAAGGTAAGTAATGAGTGAACTGTATATACATTTTATCGCTCTGGGATGCTTAAATATCATAGAATAGTATGTGTGGGTGGGGTGGCCTGGTAAGGTAGCCTGGCTATTACCGTACATACCACACGATTTCTTACAATAAATACTACTTGTCTCACCCTAGATTAAGACTATAAATATTTTAAGGTAAGTAATGAGTGCACTATGTGTGTATTGTACTTTTTTATTGTTTTTTGATGCCTGGTTCTATTGCTAACTTAATATATGTTAGTGTAAACTTGTTATCTAGTGTTTGTATGCATTTATAAGTGGAAAAAAAGGGTGTTCCACTTTACGGCGGTTTCCGCTTTACGGCGGTAGCCTGGAACCTAACCTGCCATATAAGTGGGGCCCTCCTGTACTTTTCATTGTAAAACCAGTCAAAATCATCTCAATTTCTGTAATACGTCTTCCATTCTATAAAATGAGACCAAGAAAACTTGAATAGTACAACAATAAATATCATACGAAAATACAGTGCAAAGTCGCTGTTTTAATCCAAAAACACGGTCAAAGTTTTTTTTCTCATTATGCACTGTGTGCTGCAGGAATTTTTTTATACTGCGCACACTGACCACATAGACCCATTCTTTCATATGTAGGCTTACCAGCTTTCTCTCACTAGATTTGAGGGCGCTAGAATTTAGGCGTACTAGTACGTCAAAAACCCTGGGTCGTAAGATGTACTAGTACGTCCGAAACCCCCAAAGGGTTAAGAGTAAAGAGAGGTTTGAATGTATGGCTTTTGTAACTAGGTATATCTTAACTGCAGGAGTAAAATAATACATAAACCACTCAACAAACAGCCTCAGTTATCAATGCTGACTTGTTAAACCACCAAATAACAAGCAAACAGATTTTGCTTGACTTTTCAAAGCCCAGGGATTCTTTGAACGATAAAACACAAGAAGTATTGCACTTGAAATCACCTATTTCAATAGTAGAGAGAAGCAATCTGAACCTATCCTTAGCTGCCTTCAATTCAGGTGCCCATTTCTCTTGGCAGCATACACTTCCAAAATACCAACGTCTCGTCAGCACTAAATACATGGTGGAAGCCAATCATTCCAAGAATCATTTGTGGAACATCAGCAGGAAAATCTTCAAGAACATAATCAGCTGCCAATCTCTCACAACTAAACTTAATTATGAAGCTATTGTGACTTTAAAACATTTAAACCATCCACAAGTAAATAAACACCTTTGTGAAGACTTTCCTTTTTCTTCACACACAGTTTTATACTAAGATATGACTTCATGCCATATCTAAGTAGGACAACTTTCCTTGTTTTCTCCTCAATCCAAACATTAACTTTTTTCTTACCTAGCTATATTGATTTCTTTGTCTTTCTTTATAACATAGTCACAAACTACACTAGTCATTCCACAAGCTATTATTTTCTTTCACCCTTCTACCTGTATGAATGGATGGTTTGCTTGGACCAACAGAATGTGTCATCTCCATGACACAGGAACCTACTGCAAGCATGGTTAAAACCTCTTGTCTTGGATACCATCAAGGCTTCACGCTCAGTCTTTTTGACACCTCTAACAACACCAGTATTCTTCTTGTGAGCCATGGTTAACCCTTTGATTGTCACAACCCCAAATCCTGAGGTGTCTCCTGGTGTCGAAAATTTTTTGAAAAAAAAAAAAAAAAAAAAAAAAAAAATTTCTTATGAAATGATACAGAATCTTTTCCCAATGGTAATGACACCAAAAGAACAAAATTTGATGGAAAACATATAGAATTACGTTCTCGTGAAGTCAGCGACCTTGGCAATATTTTACGAATCAGCGATTTTGCCCACCTTGAGCCCTATTTTTGGCTAATTCCATTGTTCCAGTCGACCAAACTCATAGCTATTTCTCTAGAACTCCATCTGTTCTATTGATTGAGTACAAGAAACTGTCCATTTGCCAATTTCAACTACCCAATAACGTGGTCAGAAATTTGCAATTTGGCCAATTTCACGCAAATTAAACAATATGCCAATTTCAAAATATGATCCAGAATGAACAATGCAGACATTCCTGGCTTTAAAATAACATTTTCTTTGTTCATCAGTCATGTCTCCAGGCCCCTCTGATATTACTCTTGCTTCCTATTTTGAATTTTTATTCAAACAAAAAAGAAAAGATTTAATGTTATGCAGACTACTGCAATATTGTAATAATTGTATATTAGAATGGCTAATTGGACATTTATTGGACAATGACATCATTTGTTTACTTTTGAACATTGGCAAAAATAAAAAATTTCCCCTAATTTGAGCTCCATTTCCAGGTTCTTTTCAGAGTAAAACCAATGAAAATCACCTCTATTTCTATATGTTTCCATTCTATCAAATGAGACCAAGAAAATGAGAATACAACCATAAATACTATATGAAAATACACCACAAAGTTGGCATTTTAATCCAAAACATGGTCAGTTATTTTTTTTCTGATTATGCACTGCGTGCTGCAGGATTTTTTTATATGGTGCACACTGACCACACAGACCCATTCTCTCACATGTGGGCCTACCAGCTTTCTCATGCTTGATTTGAGACCGCTAGAATTTTTGAGTATATATACATCAAAAAAGGTGGTTCACTAGACGTATATATATGACTGAAACAGTCAAACGGTTAATATCCAGAGATAAGATAGAGCAATGAAAAAAATCAAAATCGATTGATAAATACAAGTCACAACCACATGTGACATTTCCAAAAGGCAACAACAGGTGGGGTTGGTAGTAGTGAAGGTGGAGGAGGAAGGTGCAGGGCCTTGGTGTACTATGGTACTGACCAACAGGCCCAGCAAGCTAAAGGGAAAACAATTCATGCCTAGACTGATCCTTTCCTGCTTTATGGTGTTGACTACAGATCCTTTTCTCGTTCAATATTTTTTACACTACTTAGATGAAAAAATACATGTGCAACACTTGGGTATCTTTATTGCCAAAATGTTTCACCTGCTCAGGCTTCTTCAGTCAAATACAGAAGTGGCTAATATATTGAGGACAATTGAAGAAATAGAGTGGAGATACGAGGTGTTCAGTCTCTGAGATTTCATCAGTCTTGATCAAGGCTGAGGGACTCAACACCTATAAAAATATCTGAACAGCACTTTCACCTGGGAGATCACTCAGTGCTACTGCCAATGAAAAAAAAAAAAAGATAAAATTCACATAATAACATTGAAGATATACAGTAAAGCCTTGATCAGTATGGAATTGAATAGTAAGAAATTAAACTTAGCATGAATTATTTAATACAAGTCAAAAATTGGTTAGTATGAGTTTGCTGGCTATCCTACTTTGAGTCTCTTTATAGCAGTGAAACAAAGTGGAGTTGAAAATGAAAATGTTTATTTAACTGCAAAGCTTACAGTGTGTGGTTTACATATTACAAAATATTAAACCACAAAGAAAGCCACTAGCATGCCTAGGCATTATGGGCAGACTAATCCTAATTCTTACTGACTACTTTATATTGACACAGGTTATGGAATAGTACATTTTAATGGTCATTACTGCATACAGTAGGGCCCCACTCATACGGCAGGTTAGGTTCCAGGATACCGCCGTAAAGTGGAACACCCTTTTTTCCACTTATAAATGCATACAAATACTAGATAAGTTTACACTAACAAATATTAAGTTAGCAATAGAACTAGGCATTAAAAAAACAATAAAAAAGTACAGTGCACACATAGTGCACTCATTATTTACCTTAAAATATTTATAGTCTTAATCTAGGGTGAGACAAGTAGTATTTATTGTAAGAAATCAAGTGTGGTATGTATGGTAGTCAGCCGGGCTACCATACCAGGCTACCCCACCTACACATAATATTCTATTACATTTAAGCATCCCAGAGTGATAAAATGCATATACAGTTTACTCATTACTTACCTTAAAATATTTGTAGTCTTAATCTAGGGTGAGATGAGCAGTATTTATTGTAAGATATCAAGTGCGGTATGTATGGTAGTCAGCCAGACCACCCTACCCACACATACTATTCTATGATATTTAAGCATCCCAGAGTGATAAAATGCATATACAGTTCACTCATTACTTACCTTAAAATATTTGTAGTCTTAATGTAGGGTCAGGAATAAGTAAATGAGATAAAACAAATAAATGAGAGAGAGAAAGAATGAGTGCATGAGAGAGGACAAGCGCAGAGTTATGTAAGCAAACCAGGCGAAGGTAAGTTTTGTAAACAAACAAAGTGTACACGTCTGGTTTGTGTACAAGTTACATTGTGTACAGGTTGTCTCTACATTGATACGGTAGAATAAATAAAGAACACCACCCCCATTCTCATGTAACATCATTTTGAGAAGAAACGATGCTCTGAGTGAAGGCAATGGAAATAAGTCACTGTCTGGCTTTTTTGGGTTATCCTAGGTTCTCTACACATATGCTGTTATGTATGATAATCTATGTAACTGTATTTGTGTATACCTGAATAAACTTACTTACATACATACAAAAGGAATAATTTTCTACAGTTACCCCTAGTAACACATTTTCTCTTATGTTAGATTTGAGAAAATGTTATTCTTGGCATCACTTGTACAAGTTATCTGGCTACCACATTTCATATTTATGTTTATTTATTCTATTGTGGGGTGTATTTATCATCTTTATATATTATGTATTATGTTTATTATATAAATTTGAAAAAAATATCATGGATGGATTAATGAAAATGTGTACATGCATATTAAGGTAATATACGACATTTAATGAGACTCGGTGAGTATTATTATTATTATTTCTAATATGGCATCACTTGTGCAAGTCGTCTGCTACCACATCTCATATTTATGTTTATTTGTTCTACTGTGGGGTGTATTTATCATATTTATATGTTATGCATCGTGTTTATTATATAATTTTGAAAAAATATCATCGATGGATTAATGAAAATGTGTATATTAATGTAATATACGACATTTAAATGAGACTCGGTGATTATTATCATTACTAATATGATGTCTGGAGACATAAGACACTTACCAATTTTAATGTGTACGTGCATGCCAGCACAGTATGTAAGTTTATTTAAGTACAGGTATACATAAGTATAATTATCAGAGTATATATAAAATATGAAATAACTTTTAAAAACACTTAAAATTTTGGAGTTTCCTGACATAATGGAGAGACTTAGTACTTACGGATCTCACAGAGAATGTAAACAAACCGGGTGGGGCGCGGTGACCGTATTAGAAAGTCAGGTGGGGGAGCCGTACAGCGAGTTTTGGTCATAATTTGAAATGATCATATTAGCAGAAAGCCGTAAAGCGAAACGCCATAAAGCGGGGCCCTACTGTATTGATATAAAAGTTAGGTAATTAAAAAGTTTATCATTAACAAGATTGATAATACTGAAGTAGTTCAAAACATATAACATGGGTCCTACACAGATGACGGCAAGGAAATGAGTGAGCTACTCAAGTCCCAACATGACTCGGTTTTTAGTGAGCCGCTAACCAGACTGAGAGTCGAAGACCTAAATGAATTTTTTTTATGAGCGAAACACAGAATTTAGTAGACTCAAACCTATCTGATATTATTCTGATGCCAGATACATGGAGCTCTGTGTTTATCAAGAACTGCAAGAAGTGCCTATCATGCACTTTTAACATCCTGTGGAGTGGGAGCATGGACACAAGGGTAGTCCCACAGCTGATAGAAACAAGAGACATAGCCCCACTCCACAAAGGAGGCAGTAAAGCAATAGCAAAGAACTACAGACCGATAACCCTAACATCCCATATCATAAAAATCTTTGAAGGGTTCTAAGAAGTAAGATCACCACTCATCTAGATACCCATCAGTTATACAACCCAGGACAACATGAGTTTAGAACAGGTCGCTCCTGCCTGTCCCAACTACTGGACTACTATGACAAGGTCCTGGATGCTCTAGAAGACAGACAAAATGCAGATGTAGTATACACAGACTTTGCAAAAGCCTCTGAGAAGTGTGACCATGGTATAATAATGCACAAAATGCGTGATAAAGGAATAACAGGAAAAGTTGGTAGCTGAATCTATAATTTCCTACCAAACAGAACACAAATAGTAATAGTAAACAGAGTCTGAGGCGGCTACTGTGAAAAGCTCTGCTCCACAGAGCATAGTACTCGCTCCCATCCTGTTCCTCATCCACATATCTGGCATAGACAGGGATGTAAGCCACAGTGCCGTGTCTTCCTTTGCAGATGACACCCAAATTTGCATGACAGTGTCCTCCATTGCAGACACTGCAAGACTCCAGGCAGACACCAACCAAATCTTTAAATGGGCTGCAGAAAACAATATGAAGTTCAATGATAAGAAATTTCAGTTACTCTGATATGAAAATGTGAGGAAATCAAAACTACATCGGAGTATAAAACAAATTCCAAAAAACAATACAGCAAAAAACTAATGTAAGACCTGGGAGTGATAATATCAGAGGCTCTCACTTTCAAAGACCACAACATTGTGTCTTCGCGTCTGCTAGAAAAATGACAGGATGGAAAATGAGAACCTTCAAAACTAGGGATGCCAAGCCCATGATGACAATCTTCAGGTCGCTTGTTCTATCTAGACTAGAATATTGCTGCACACTAACAGCACCTTTCAAGGCAGGTGAAATTACTGACCTAGAAACTATACACAGAGAACCTTCACGGCACACACAATTGCCATAAAACACCTCAGTTACTGGGAATGCTTGAAGTTCCTCAACCTGCACTCCATCGTACGTAGACAAGGAAAATCCTAGAGTGAGTAGTACCAAACCTGCACACGAAAATCACTCCCTATGAAAGCAAAAGACTTGGCAGATGATGTAACATCCCCAGTGAAAAGCAGAGGTCCCACTAACACAATAAGAGACAACACAATAAGTGTCAGGAGCCCAAGACTGTTCAACTGCCTCCCAGCATACATAAGAGGGATTAACAATAGACCCCTGGCTGTCTTCAAGAAGGCGCTGGACAATAACCTTACCAGCTGGGTTGTGGTTCATACGTCAGGTTACGTGCAGCCAATAGTAACAGCCTGGTTGAACAGGCCCTGATCCACCATGAGCCCTGGTCACAGACTGGGCCATGGGTGCGTTGACCCCCAAAACTCTCTCCAGGTATACTCCAAGTACAGGAAGGCCCCGCTTTACGGCGTTTCACTTTACGGCGTTCTGCTAATACCGACATTTCAAATTATGACCAAAACTCGCTATACGGCTCCCCCCACCTGACTTTCTAATACGGTCACCGTGCCCCACCCTGTTTGTTTACATTCTCCATGAGCTCAGTAAGCACTAAGTCTCTCCATTTTGTCTGGAAACTCCAAAATTTCAAATGTTTTTAAAAGTTATTTCATATTTTATATATACTCTGATAATTATACTTATGTATACCTGTACCTAAATAAACTTACATACTGTGCTGGCATGCATGTACACATTAAAATTTGTAAGTGTCTTATGTCTCCAGACGTCATATTAGTAATGATAATAATAATCATCGAGTCATTTAAATGTCGTATATTACGTTAATATACACATTTTCATTAATCCATCCATGATATTTTTTTCAAAATTATATAATAAACACGATGCATAACATATAAATAAGATAAATACACCCCACAGTAGAATAAATAAACATAAATGTGAGATGTGGTAGCAGACGACTTGCACAAGTGATGCCATATTAGAAATAATAATAACAATACTCACCGAGTCTCATTAAATGTCGTATATTACGGTAATATACACATTTTCATTAATCCATCCATGATATTTTTTTCAAAATTATATAATAAACACGATGCATAACATATAAATAAGATAAATACACCCCACAGTAGAATAAATAAACATAAATGTGAGATGTGGTAGCAGACGACTTGCACAAGTGACGCCATATTAGAAATGATAATAATAACAATACTCACCGAGTCTCATTAAATGTCGTATATTACGGTAATATACACATTTTCATTAATCCATCCATGATATTTTTTTCAAAATTATATAATAAACACGATGCATAACATATAAATAAGATAAATACACCCCACAGTAGAATAAATAAACATAAATGTGAGATGTGGTAGCAGACGACTTGCACAAGTGACGCCATATTAGAAATAATAATAATAATAACAATACTCACCGAGTCTCATTAAATGTCGTATATTACGTTAATATACACATTTTCATTAATCCATCCATGATATTTTTTTTCAAAATTATATAATAAACACGATACATAACATAAAAAGATGATAAATACACCCCACAATAGAATAAATAAACAGAAATATAAGATGTGGGAGCCACATAACTTGTACAAGTGACGGCAAGAATAACATTTTCTCTAATCTAACATAAGAGAAAATGTATTACTGGGGGTAACTGTAGAAAATTATTCCTTTCGTATGTATGTAAGTAAGTTTATTCAGGTATACACAAATACAGTTACATAGATTATCATACATAACAACATACGTGTAGAGAACCTAGGATAACCCAAAAAAGTCAGTGTGACTTATTTCCATTGCCTTCACTCAGAGCTTCATTTCTTCTCAAAATGATGTTACATGAGAATGGGAGTGTTCTTCTTTATTAATTCTACAGTATCAATGTAGAGACAACCTGTACACAATGTAACTTGTACACAAACCAGACGTGTACACTTCGTTTGTTTACAAAACTTACGTTCGCCTGGTTTGTTTACATAACTCTGCGCCTGTCCCCTCTCATGTACTCATTCTTTCTCTCTCTCATTTATTCGTTTTATCTCATTTACTTACTCCTGACCCTACATTAAGACTACAAATATTTTAAGGTAAGTAATGAGTGAACTGTATATACATTTTATCGCTCTGGGATGCTTAAATATCATAGAATAGTATGTGTGGGTGGGGTGGCCTGGTAAGGTAGCCTGGCTATTACCATACATACCACACTTGATTTCTTACAATAAATACTACTTGTCTCACCCTAGATTAAGACTATAAATATTTTAAGGTAAGTAATGAGTGCACTATGTGTGTATTGTACTTTTTTATTGTTTTTTGATGCCTGGTTCTATTGCTAACTTAATATATGTTAGTGTAAACTTGTTATCTAGTGTTTGTATGCATTTATAAGTGGAAAAAAAGGGTGTTCCACTTTACGGCGGTTTCCGCTTTACGGCGGTAGCCTGGAACCTAACCTGCCGTATAAGTGGGGCCCTCCTGTATTACCATTAGTAAATTTAGTAATGGGAATGGTTTCATCTCAGCATGATAGACTTTTACTATAAGAGCTCCTATATTGGCAGAGTATTTCAGACAAACTTAGGACTAACTTAAGATTAACTGGCCAATAACTATCAGGAATTTTATGTTTCCAGTCATTTGGGTGACTGTAAATGTAAAATAGGAAGAATTACAGATAATGAGAGTAAGTCTTTTTTGTTTTGGATGTGTTCATGATACTGAAAATAGCATGTGTGATTCTGACATAGCTGACGATGGGTGTGTTAGGGAGATATGTAAGATGTTTTCTAACAGCGGTCAGGCAGAAACTGAAGAAACTTTTACTGCAAGAAATGGTTGGTTTGACCATTTTAAAAATCAAATTCAATTGCATATTGTAAAACTAACTGGTGAGTCTGCCAGTCCAGATAAAGAAGCTGCTGCTAAATATCCCAATTTTTTTTAAGAAAATAGTGGAAGATGGTGGATACACAGACCAACAAATATAAAAATATTTCCCATACTTGGGAAGAGTTAACTACAAGTAATATGCATGAAGTGTGAAAACACATTTTGCCTCATTGCACAAATAATTTCAAGTAATTTCCCTCTTAAGTTTAAGCTGTTGTTGAAGAAATAACAGACATTGTACGGTGGTTTGGTGTCCATGAACTGGACTCCACAAATGTTTGTGACTTACTTGGAAGACCGTCTTAATTTTGATTAACAATAAAACGTAATAATGCTTATGTTGCTTAGTTTATAATAAACGTGAATAAGAAATACATTTTTATTATCCTTGGGTAAGATATTAAAAATTTTCATTGCACACTGTATTTTCAATTGAGTGGGACCAATTACCATACTTTGTGTGTTAAGAAGGCTTTGAATAGTAAGAATCAGATTAACACGATTGTTTAGTAGGATTCATCATTTGTACTAATCGAGGCATAGATCTAGTATCAGTAAAATAAACAACACATTGACAAATATAATACAGGTTGATCATCACTAATCCAGCCCCATCAGGACCTGTAGGGTGCCGGATTACAGAGTGGTTCGGTTAGGTTAAAATACACTTAACCTAACAGTGGTATTTACGCATCAGCAATTTCACCCACTTTATTCCCTGTTTTTGGCCCATTCCATTGTGCCAGTCTACCAAATTCATAGCTATTTCACTAGTATTCCTTCTAGTCTGTTGATCGAGTACAAGAAATCGCCAATTTACCTATTTCAACTACCCAATAAAGTGGTCAGAAATTGGTAATTTGGACAATTTCACACAAATTTCAGTAGATGCCAATTTCAAAACAGGGTCCCGAATAAACAATGCAGAGATTCCTGGCACTAAAATAACATTTTCTCTGTTCATTAGTCATGACTCCAGGCCCCTTTTATATTATTCTTGCTTTCCATTTAAATTTTTATTCACACAAAAATAGAAGATTTACTGTTGTGTAGACTACTGCATTATCGTAATAATTGTATAAAAAATGTCAGCCCATTCATAACTGCATATTAGACCGGCCAGTTGGACATGCATTGGACAGTGACATCATTTGTTTACTCATACGCATCGGCAAAAATCTAACATTTCCGCTACTTTCCATCCTAAAACCAATCAAAATCATATCTATTTCTGTAATATACAGTGGTACCTTGGTATACATCCTTAATCCATTCCAGGACCTTGGACTTACACCAAACAGGACGTATACCAAACAAATTTTCACATAAGAAATATAGGGAAAACGATTAATCCATTCCCATGAAAAAAAATCCTATTGCTATTGGTATATTATACATTGATGGGGTTGTATAAAATAATTTAAATTGCTTAATACTAAAATATGTAATTTAAATACTACTTAATCCTAATTTTTTTTTTTTTTTTCAACAAGTCGGCCGTCTCCCACCGAGGCAGGGTGACCCAAAAAAGAAAGAAAATCCCCAAAAAGAAAATACTTTCATCATCATTCAACACTTTCACCACACTCACACATTATCACTGTTTTTGCAGAGGTGCTCAGAATACAACAGTTTAGAAGCATACACATATAAAGATACACAACATATCCCAAACCACTCCTTTAAAGTGCAGGCATTGTACTTCCCATTTCCAGGACTCAAGTCCGACTATATGAAAATAACTGGTTTCCCTGAATTTTTTTTTTTTTTTTTTTCAACAAGTCGGCCGTCTCCCACCGAGGCAGGGTGACCCAAAAAAGAAAGAAAATCCCCAAAAAGAAAATACTTTCATCATCATTCAACACTTTCACCACACTCACACATTATCACTGCTTTTGCAGAGGTGCTCAGAATACAACAGTTTAGAAGCATATACGTATAAAGATACACAACATATCCCTCCAAACTGCCAATATCCCAAACCCATCGTTTAAAGTGCAGGCATTGTACTTCCCATTTCCAGGACTCAAGTCCGACTATATGAAAATAACCGGTTTCCCTGAATCCCTTCACTAAATATTACCCTGCTCACACTCCAACAGATCATCAGGTCCCAAGTACCATTCGTCTCCATTCACTCCTATCTAACACACTCACGCACGCTTGCTGGAAGTCCAAGCCCCTTGCCCACAAAACCTCCTTTACCCCCTCTCTCCAACCCTTTTGAGGATGACCCCTACCCCGCCTTCCTTCCCCTATAGATTTATATGCTTTCCATGTCATTCTACTTTGATCCATTCTCTCTAAATGACCAAACCAACTCAACAACCCCTCTTCTGCCCCCTGACTAATACTTTTATTAACTCCACACCTTTTCCTAATTTCCACACTCCGAATTTTCTGCATAATATTTACATCACACATTGCCTTTAAACAGGACATCTCCACTGCCTCCAACCATCTCCTCGCTGCTGCATTTACCACCCAAGCTTCACACCCATATAAGAGTGTTGGTACTACTATACTTTCATACATTCCCTTCTTTGCCTCCATAGATAACGTTTTTTGACTCCACATATACCTCAACGCACCACTCACCTTTTTTCCCTCATCAATTCTATGATTAACCTCATCCTTCATAAATCCATCCGCCGACACGTCAACTCCCAAGTATCTGAAAACATTCACTTCTTCCATACTCCTCCTCCCCAATTTGATATCCAATTTTTCTTTATCTAAATCATTTGATACCCTCATCACCTTACTCTTTTCTATGTTCACTTTCAACTTTCTACCTTTACACACATTCCCAAACTCATCCACTAACCTTTGCAATTTTTCTTTAGAATCTCCCATAAGCACAGTATCATCAGCAAAAAGTAACTGTGTCAATTCCCATTTTGAATTTGATTCCCCAAAATTTAATCCCACCCCTCTTCCGAACACCCTAGCATTTACTTCCTTTACAACCCCATCTATAAATATATTAAACAACCATAGTGACATTACACATCCCTGTCTAAGACCTACTTTTACCGGGAAGTAGTCTCCCTCTCTTCTACACACCCTAACCTGAGCCTCACTATCCTCATAAAAACTCTTTACAGCATTTAATAACTTACCACCTATTCCATATACTTGCAACATCTGCCACATTGCTCTAAATCCATAAATGCAATAAAAACTTCCCTACCTTTATCTAAATACTTTTCACATATATGCTTCAATGTAAACACTTGATCTACACATCCCCTACCCACTCTGAAACCTCCTTGCTCATCCGCAATCCTACATTCTGTCTTACCTCTAATTCTTTCAATTATAACCCTACCGTACACTTTTCCTGGTGTACTCAGTAAACTTATTCCTCTATAATTTTTACAGTCTCTTCTGTCCCCTTTCCCTTTATATAAAGGGACTATACATGCTCTCTGCCAATCCCTAGGTACCTTCCCCTCTTTCATTCATTTATTAAACAAAAGTACCAACCACTCCAACACTATATCCCCCCTTGCTTTTAACATTTCTGTCATGATCCCATCAGTTCCAGCTGCTTTACCCCCTTTCATTCTACATAATGCCTCACATACCTCCCCCACACTTACATTCTGCTCTTCTTCACTCCTAAAAGATGGTATACCTCCCTGATCAGTGCATGAAATTACTGCCTCTCTTTCTTCCTTAACATTTAAAAGTTCCTCAAAATATTCTCTCCATCTACCTAATACCTCCATCTCCCCATCTACTAACTCCCCTACTCTGTTTTTAACTGACAAATCCATACTTTCCCTAGGCTTTCTTAGCTTGTTTAACTCACTCCAAAATTTTTTCTAATTTTCATTAAAATTTCTTGACAGTGCCTCTCCCACTCTATCATCTGCTCTCCTCTTGCACTCTCTCACCACTCTCTTTACCATTCTTTTACTCTCCATATACTCTGCTCTTCTTATAACACTTCTGCTTTGTAAAAACCTCTCATAAGCTACCTTTTTCTCTTTTATCACACCCTTTACTTCATCATTCCACCAATCACTCCTCTTTCCTCCTGCCCCCACCCTCTTATAACCACAATCTTCTAAAATACATACATAAATATAAATACAAAAGATTTAGATGAAATTAATGCAAATTTAACCTCACTTTACTTTGCTGAAAAGAGTTGAGTGCCTAGTAGGATAGTGCTGAGAAGGAAGAAGGAGGAAATGTTACTGTTTGGAAGGAGAGTCCACTTCTCTTTTCTGTCTCTTTTTCCTATCTGGACCTGGTTGAAGGTCACCAGGTTTGACTTTTACTAAAAAGAACACTACTTCTGCCTTCTCCTCAGAATGTTTCGGAAATGTGACATTGTTTGGTCATTCCAGACAATGCTATTATGGCTTGCTTGGGCTTTGTTGGGGTGGTACTTCTTTGCAAAGTTTTTGAAGTCCATCCGTTTGGCAAAGATTTCCTTGATTAATGAAGTAGGGGCTTCCTCTGACTCCTCTTCTGAGCCTGAAGAGAGTGCCTCCATCTTAGTCTTGTGCTCCTCCTTCTTCTCAAGTTCCTGCAGCTTCTCGGTGGTCAGCTCTTCTCTGTGCCCCTCCACTAACTCCTCCACATCACCATCACTCACATCCAAACCCATGGACCTGCCCAGAGACACAATATCCTCCACTATAGACACAGCCTCAAAGTCCCTTTCAGCCGCTGCTTCTGGCCACAGATTCCTCCAAGCAGAGTTCATTGTTCTGTATGAAACTTCCAGCCAGGCTCTGTCAATGAGAGTTATGCAATGGTCGATAGTAAAGTGATCTTTCCAAAACTCTCTCAGGGTTAACTCTGTGTCAGAGGTCACTTCAAAGCACCTTTGGAATAGTGCTTTAGTGTAGAGTTTCTCGAAATTACTGATGACCTGTTGATCCATGGGCTGAATGAGAGTTGTGTTAGGGGAGAGACACTTTACAGTGAAGTCAAACTCCAGCAGCACATAGTCCTGCAAGCTTGGAGGGTGAGCTGGAGCATTGTCCATTATGAGGAGGGCCTTCAGAGGTAGGTTTTTCTCCTCTAAATAACTTTTTACACTTGGCCCAAACACAACATTAAACCATTCGCTGAAATATTCTCTGGTACCCAAGCCTTGCTGTTTGACCTCCACATCACAGGTAACCGAGTTTTCTGCACATTGTTTTTTAAAGACCCTCAGGTTTTCAGAGTGGTAGATCAGCAGAGGCTTCAGTTTGCAATCCCCACTTGCACTGGCACAGAATAAGAGTTAACCTATTCTTCATTGGCTTGTGTTCTGGTAATGCCTTCTCCTCTTGTGTAATATAGGTCCTGTTAGGTGTTTTCTTCCAAAACAGGCCTGTTCCATCACAATTAAAAACTTGTTGGGGAACAAAACCATCGGCCTCCACAAATTCCCCAAACTCTGTAACAAAATCATTGGTGGTATCTTTATCATTTTGACCCATACAAGTTCTAGCATGCGAGTCGTATTCCAAACAAAAGTCAAATACCAGCCAAAAATTTTCGTGTCTAAACAGGATATATACCAAGTTGGATTTATTCCAATGTATACCAAAGTACAACTGTGTCTTCCATTCTATCAAATGACACCAGAAAAACAAGAATACATCCATAAAAACCATATGAAAATACACTGCAAATTCACTGTTTTACACCAAAATCACGGTCACAGTTTTTTTTTCTCATTATGCACTGCTTGCTGCAGTACATAATGTAAGTGTGCATTGTATGCTGTAGTGCATAATGTAAGTATGCTCTGCATGCTGCAGTGCACACTTACCACACAGACCTATTCTCTGATATGTAGGCCCAAATTTACCGGTCACAGCTTACCTGAGTGAGCTGTGCTCATGGCGGCCAACAGTGGCTTCAAAGCCACCTTATCTTTTATGGACAATGCATGGCGTATGTGCTTTACACAATGAGAAGCATTTCTTTTATTCATTGGAACCATGGCTAGGGCTAAAAATGAGCAGGTTATAACAATAAATGGAAAAAGAAAGAAATTGCAAGTAGCACCACCAAACAGAGCAGCTGGTTGGTGTGACAACCCCGGAAATCTGAAATTATGCTAGCCAAAATTAGTGCCAGATTACTGATTGCCAAAATTAGTGCCAGATTACTGATTGCCAGATTATTGATGGCCAACCTGTATTAACCTCAAAATATATTAGAAATGGGTGTGGGGGCAGTATAGTCAGGGTCTTGGAAGGTATTCCAGTGTTTCATACACTAAATTGGATGTTCATTATGAAGTTATGACACGTGTTATGTACCTGTTCCCAATAAAGCTAACAGAATTCTTGGCTTCATATCTAGAAGTATAAATAATAGAAGTCCTCAGGTTGTTTTTCAACTCTATATATCTCGGTTAGACCTCATTTAGACTATGCTGCTCAGTTCTGGTCACCGTATTACAGAATGGATATAAATGCTCTGGAAAACATACAGAGGAGGATGACAAAGATGATCCCATGTATCAGAAATCTTCCCTATGAGGATGGACTGAGGGCCCTGAATCTGCTCTCTCTCGAAAGGCGTAGAATTAGGGGGGATATGATCGGGGTGTATAAATGGAAAACAGGAATAAATAAAGGGGATGTAAATAGCGTGCTGAAAATTTCCATCCAAGACAGGACTCGCAGCAATGGTTTCAAGTTGGAAAAATTCAGATTCAGGAAGGATATAGGAAAGCACTGGTTTGGTAATAGAGTTGTGGATGAGTGGAACAAACTCCCGAGTACAGTTATAGAGGCTAAAACATTGTGTAGTTTTAAAAATAGATTAGATAAATACATGAGTGGGTGTGGGTGGGTGTGAGTTGGACCTGACTAGCTTGTGCTGCTGGGTCTGGTGCCGTGCTCTTTCCTTAAGTGGAAGTGACCAGACTGGGTGGGTCATTGGGCTAATCGGGGGGGGGGGGGGGGACATGGACCTGCTCTGCATGGGTCAGTAGGTCTGCTGCAATGTTCCTTCTTTCTTATGTTCTTATCCATCACATAATGCTTTTTATGAACATAAACATTTTAAGATTAAAGTCAGAGCATAAAGGCATTCTCAAAGGATCATCTGCAAACTATAAGACAGAAAACAATAAACAAATACGGAAAAAGAAGGTATACTCACTTATTAAGGACACCCACTGTAAATATAATTATTTATTAATGACAAGACTAATTGTGATTATTATTATTATTATAATAACCACAGGAAAGTTCTAAACCCTTAGAAATCACATAGCACCTGTGCAGTATGTAAACTGATTTGTTTGAAAGAAGGGGAGGGTAATTCCAAGGATGAAGGATCTTTCACTAGCATCAAGACACTCCTTACCCCTTAAACAAAATGACAAGAGAAGTTTGAGGTCACACCTAAAATACTGCAACAGATAACATTATCTTACCGGGCCCATGATGCAAATGATTCTCTCCTTCAAGAGACGAGAGAAAATATCATAGGCACGTTCTCCTCTTCCTGTCTGTTCTATCACAATAGGGATCATACCCAGCAACCTCGTGGTGATGTGTGAGGTGACACGTGGGTGAACAAGCCAGTGACATGCTGGATAAATGATACCATTACCAGCCTGAAACAATAAGTAGTAGTAGTCATCCTGCTTTCTCAGATTCATACAAACATATTCTGAATAGCACACATAATACATACACTGCTGTATATCATATACATTCATTGCTATATATCATACACAATACTCCAGCAATGTCAGGCAAATAGCTTCAATAAAAAAGGTAGAGGTATAACACCAATTTTCTGGCATTGTTGGAAAATAGCCTTTGCCAATACAGTGGACCCTCGCCTAACATTAAATCCGCCTAGCGATACATTTTAACGCAAAAATTTTGCCTCGGCTAGCGCTAAAAAACTCGCCCAACGCGATTCGTTCTGTTCGAGACGTGTCCACGTGTGGCCTGAGAGCGCCTCACTTGTCCCGTGGGTGCCAGTGTTTACAAGCCAGTCACCGCAGTCGCATCCAAACATACAATCGGAACATTTCATATTATCACAGCATTTTTAGTGATTGCACCTGCAAGATAAGTCACCATGGGCCCCAATAAAGCTTCTAGTGCCAACCCTACAGCAAAAAGGGTGAGAATGACTATGGATATGAAGAAAGAGATCATTGCTAAGTATGAAAGTGGAGTGTGTGTCTCCGAGCTGGCCAGCTATTGCAAGCCGTGTTGGTGACTATTACACTGACAATGTTGTGAAACACTTTAGGAATGTCATAAAGGAATGAGAGGTACAGGCCTCTATGGACAGATATGTTGTGCGACAGAGGTCCAGTGACTCTCAAGCTGGTCCTAGTGGCATTAAAAGAAGAAGGGAAGTAACCCCGGAGAAGGACTTGACACCTCAAGTCCTAATGGAAGGGGATTCCCCTTCTAAACATTATCACCATCCACACTCTCCCCTCCTCCCATCCCATCAATCATCACCAGATCTTCAATAAAGGTAAGTGTCGTGTAATTGTACATGTCTTCTTCAGTTTGTGTGTATTAAAATTAATATTTCATGTGGTAATTTTTTTTTTTTATACTTTGGGGTGTCAGGAACGGATTAATTTGATTTCCATTATTTCTTATGGGGAAAATTAATTCGGCTAATGATGATTTCGCCTAACGTTGAGCTCTCAGGAACAGATTAATATCGTTAGGCGAGGGTCCACTGTACGTATATCGATTCCCGTATGTTGCATAAGTGTCTCAATCTTCAACTTGTCGGTTTTCAAAACCATTTATCATACATCAATTTTACCAGACCAACAGAGGTCATGTAATAATAATTCAACAATACACCTGTGACCCACCATGGGCTGCTGGAAACTTAACCCTTTCAGGGTTTCAGCCATATTGTACGGCTTACGCACCAGTGTTTTTGACGTACTAGTACTCGTAAATTCTATCGCCTTCAAATCTCGCATGAAAAGGCTGGAAGGCCTAGGTGTGAGAGAATGGGTGTGTGTGGTCGGTGTGCACAGTAGAAAAAAATCTGAGACCCAGTGGCGCACTGTGGGAACGCCATTTTAGTAGACCTTGTTCACCATGCCTCGCAGTAAGAAGTACCTCACTCCACAGCCAATTGGGACACTTTTGTTCCCCAGTGACAGTTTTAATACAGATGGAAGTGCAAGTGAAGATGAGTTTCAAGGTTTTGGCGAGGCTGTGATCGAAACTAATGACCATAATATCGGTAATAGTGAAGAAAACCCAGATGACCCTCAACCTTCCACCTCTGCTGCTGGGCCATCTTGTTCACGTTCAGTTGTACCAGAATCGAAGAGGAAACTCCTATTTTCCCAAATCCTGGACTCAGATGTGAGCATTGATGATGATAGTGATGGTGAATATGAACCAGTTCCTGTAGTTATAGTGAAGTGGAATATTCTCCAGTGAAGCGTCAGTATATACGACGATATATGCGCTCTCGTAGTGTGCCATATGCTATTCCAAGGGGAAGGAGTACATTTCGGAGTACATCCCATGGCTGTAGAACAGGAACAGAGAGCGAAAATGATGATCATAGTGTTGCAATTGGGATGGAAAATGTGTATGGTGGTGGTAGTGGTGGTGCCGGCCATGAGGCACCAGCAGTGGGCCATGCTGCCACCCACGCCGCTGCCACCCATGCCGCTGCCACCCATGCTGCTGCCACCCGCGCTGCTGCCCTAGCCGGTCTACAACAAAGGCCACCATCCCCCACCCACCCACCACACCAGCCTCTACAACCACAACCTCCACAACCACAACCACCTGTCAATGTCCAGTACCCACCACCAGACCGCACCTGGGATTGGCAGGAAAATGTCAATTTTGTTCCAAATCCCCACCAGTTTGATGAAAGCCAAAGTGGATTATGGCCATGTTGTAAACTGGGGAACAATGCCACTGAACTGGAATGTTTCGAGTTATTCTTTGACGAACCCGATGGAAATTATTGTCAGGGAAAGCAACAGATACTACGAGTACACCATGGCAAACACATTACTTTCACCAAAATCACATCTACACCAGTGGAAGGAGACAACTGTGGCTGAGATGTATCTTTTCTTTGCCACATGTGTATAAGCACAGAGTGAAATCATACTGGTCAACAGACTGCCTGATTGCAACCCCAGGTTTCAGTGATAAAATGGGAGTGAATCGATTTGTGTTACTGTTGCGTATGCTTCACTTCTCAGACAAAATCAGGCCTGACAGAAATGACAGGTTATATAAGATTAGGAATGTGTTTGTGTAGCTGAAAGAGAAATTCAATATGCATAACAAAAAAAAAGGCACAATACAGTGGACCCCCGCATACCAGACGCATCGCATACCGTACAATCCGCATACCGCTCGCTTTTTTCGCAAAAATTTTGCCTCGCATACCGCCCAAAAACCCGCTCACCGCCCTTCGTCCGAGATGCGTCCAATGTGCGGCCTGAGCCACGCTCACTGTTCCGCCGGCAATGTTTACAAGCCAGCCTCCGCGGTAACATCCAAGCATACAATCGGAACATTTCGTATTATTACCGTGTTTTTGGTGATTTTTTCTGGAAAATAAGTGACCATGGGCCCCAAGAAAGCTTCTAGTGCCAACCCTACAGCAATAAGGGTGAGAATTACTATAGAGATGAAGAAAAAGATCATTGATAAGTATGAAAGTGGAGTGCGTGTCTCCGAGCTGGCCAGGTTGTATAATAAACCCCAATCAACCATCGCTACTATTGGTGGTACAGCTGCTGCTGCTGCTGTACCACCGTCAGCTGCTGCTGCACTGTCAGCTGCTGCTGCACTGTCAGCTGCTGCTGCTGTTGTACCACCGTCAGTTGCTGCTGCTGCTGTAGCATTGTCTGCTGCTGCTGTAGCATCGTCTGCTGCTGCTGTAGCATCGTCTGCTGCTGCTGTAGCATCGTCTGCTGCTGCTGTAGCATCGTCTGCTGCTGCTGTAGCATCGTCTGCTGCTGCTGTAGCATCGTCTGCTGCTGCTGTAGCATCGTCTGTTGCTGCTGTAGCATCGTCTGCTGCTGCTCCACTGTCAGCTGCTGCTGCACTGTCAGCTGCTGCTGCACTGTCAGCTGCTGCTGCACTGTCAGCTGCTGCTGCACTGTCAGCTGCTGCTGCACTGTCAGCTGCTGCTGCACTGTCAGCTGCTGCTGCACTGTCAGCTGCTGCTGCTGTTGTACCACCGTCAGCTGCTGCTGCTGCTGCTGTAGCATCGTCTGCTGCTGCTGTAGCATCGTCTGCTGCTGCTGTAGCATAGTCTGTTGCTGCTGTAGCATCATCTGCTGCTGCTGTAGCATCGTCTGTTGCTGCTGTAGCATCGTCTGTTGCTGCTGTAGCATCGTCTGTTGCTGCTGTACCACCGTCAGCTGCTGCTGCTGCTGTAGCACCGTTGTTGGTGTGGCTTATTGAGAATACCAAGAAACAATTAATCCCAGAGGATTTGCCACCCAGGATAACCCAAAAAAGTCAGTGTCATCGAAGACTGTCTAACTTATTTCCATTGGGGTCCTTAATCTTGTCTCCCAGGATGCAACCCACACCAGTCGACTAACACCCAGGTGAACAGGGAAAAATGCCTGGAACTAGTGCTCATATTGGTGAATTTAAAGCCAGCAAAGGTTGGTTTGAGAGATTTAAGAATCGTAGTGGCATACACAGTGTGATAAGGCCTGTTCTGGAAGAAAATGCCAAACAGGACCTACAGTACTCAGGAGGAAAAGGCACTCCCAGGACACAGTGTCTCATCAGTCATTGCTGCATCTTCAATAATTGTGTCATTTATTCTTCATTTAGTAGAGTAGTACATGCACAATATATATTGTGCATGTACTACTCTACTATTGTGCATGTATCCTTCTCTTTGTGTGTAGGAACTTTGTGTGTAGGAAAATGTATATTTCATGTGGTAAAATTTTTTTTTCATACTTTTGGGTGTCTTGCACGGATTAATTTGATTTCCATTATTTCTTATGGGGAAAATTCATTCGCATACTGAACATTTCGCATAACAATCAACCCTCTTGCACGGACTAAGGTCGGTATGCGGGGGTCCACTGTACCGTGACTGGAACGATGCACAAATAACCCGCACATAAAAGAGAGAAGCTTACGACGATGTTTCGGTCTGACTTGGACCACTTCTGGTTAGTATGACTTTGTAAATGGTCCAAGTCGGACCAAAACGTCGTCATAAGCTTCTCTCTTTTATGTGCGGGTTATTTGTGTTTCAATATGTATTTTTATCCCTTCAGGAAGCTTGTAATTGATGAGTCTGATTCTGTTCAAAGACCCTCTTTCAAGCAGTACATACCAAGCAAGAGGAAACGCTTTGGTATAAAGTTGTTTGTGCTTTGTGATTGTTACAGTGGTCTGGTATTGGATATTATTGTGTACACTGGAAGTTATACATTGCAAAATACCAGGAAGTTATTGGGCATCTCAGGTGATGTGGTTAGAACAATGATAGAACCATACCTTGGTAAGGGGTATATATTATATACTGATAACTGGTACACAAGCCCCTCACTCAGTGATTTTTTTGTGAGTGAACATGACAGTTGTGTGTGGCACAGTGCGTGCAAATCGTAAGCATATGCCCAGGTTTGATGCTGGCACTCGTAGAGGTGAGGTGCAGGCATTTGCTGCCAATGACATCATGGCATTTCGGTGGCATGACAAACGAGATGTCACACTGTTGTCATCAGTTCACCCTAATGAAATGGCAGACACTGGCAGGCAGCATGGAGAAAGCAATGAACCCATTCTAAAACCTGCAGCTGTGATTGATTACACCTTCAATATGCGCTCAGTGGACAAATGTGACATGCAGATTGGGTTTGCTGATTGTGTTTGCAAGAGTTATAAGTGGTACATAAAACTCTTTTTCCATCTTCTGGACATTTCCATGCTCAATGCTTATAATATGTATAAGATGAGGACCAGAAACAAACCATCATATGGCAAATTCTGTTTGTCTGTCATCAGACAAATAGTACAGGTCCTCCATCAGAAATCCGGCATCATTGGGACCTGTAGTGTACCGGATTACTGAGTTTGCCAGATTACAGAGTGGTTAGGTTAGAATACACTTAATAAAATTAACCAACTTGACTTACAAAAAGTTCATTGAACATCAGCAAAAATCGAAACATTTCCGCTACTTTGAGCTCAATTTCAAGGTACTTTTCGTCATGAAAACAATCAAAATCATGTCTATTTTTGTAATATATCTTCCATTCTATCAAATGAGTCTAAAGAAATGAGAATACAACCATAAGAACCATACGAAAATATACTGCAAAGAGGCGGCTAATGGCTGAGAAGTGAACTACCTTATTTTTCGTCTGTCTTTTTTATTTTTGTTGTACGTTATGAAGCATCTTTCCATCATACATTGCCCAAGTTTCAATGAGATAGCCCAACAAACAACCGAGAAAAAAAAATATTTACCAAAAATCACATATGGCGAGCCCAAGCCAGGTACTGGAAATAAGTCACTTTGTCTGACTTTTTTGGGTTATCCTAGGTTTTCAATACATACGCTGCTATGTATGATAATCTATGTAACTGTATTTGTGTATACCTGAATAAACTTATTTACTTCTAGTTTGTCAACTGAGTACAAGAAACCACCCATTCACTTATTTCAACTACCCAACAAGGTTGTCAGAAATTGGCAATTTGGCTGATTTCACACAAATTTCAACAGATGCCAATTTCAAAATAGGGTCCAGAATAAACAATGCAGACATTCCTGGCAGTAAAATAACATTTTCTCTGTTCATTAGTCATGGCTACAGGCCCCTCTTATATTACTCTTGCTTTCCATTTGGAATTTTTATTCACAAAAAAATAGAAGATTTACTGTTATGCAGACTGCTGCATTATTGTAATAATTGTATAAATAATGTCAACCATTCTTGACTACGTATTGGAATTTAGACTGGCAGGCGGACAGGTATTGGACGGTGACGTCATTTGTTTACTCTTGAGCTTCGCTAAAGAATAGAACATTTTCGCTACTGTGAGCGCAATTTCAAGGTACTTTTCATCATGAAAGCAATCAAAATCATATCTATTTCTGTAATATATCTTTCATTCTATCAAATGAGACTGAAAAATGAGAAAAAAATATACCGCTAAGTGGCCGCTAATGGCTGAGAAGTGAACTCTGCTATTTATGGTCTGATTTCTTTCATTTTTGGTGTACGTTAAGAAGTATCTTTCCATCATACATTGCCCAAGTTTCAATAAGATAACCCAACAACAACAACAATAATAATAATAATAATAATAATAATAATAATAATAATAATAATAATAATAATAATATCTTTATTTACTACACGTACATGTACAAGGTATACAGGCCTAGCTGACATCAGTGACATACTACTGTATAGAAAGGCACTTGTTATGCTGAGTATTTCAAGAAAATTAGGTCAGTGTCCCAGGATAACACCCACACTAGTCAACTAACACACAGGTACCCATTTACTGATTGGTAAACATAGACAACAGGTGTAAAGAAACACGCCTAATGTTTCTACCCTGGCTGGGAATCGAATATTTACCAAAAATCATATATGGCTAACCCAAGCCAGGTACTAAAAATAAGCCACTTTGACTTTTTTGGGTTATCCTAGGTTCTCTACACATATGCTGCTATGTGTGATAATATTTATAGAGAAAATAGCTTTTTTGTTTCAGGTTTATGGTGCAGTACGAGTGTATATCACAGTTAGCCTTGTGCTATACTCTGTTTTCTCTAATATAAGCCCCAAGACAGGGATAGGAGAATGGTATTTATATATCATATCCTCTTCATACCTCCGTCGAACTGCTTGGTGTTATGCCAAATATTATTTATTCTGGAGTATTTAACATGTTTTATGTTATTTATATTGTTTATTATGTCATATTAGATCAATTGTGATAGGCAAATAAGCTGAAGTGTTGATACTAGCGTAATAATAAAGCATATTCTCCTGCTTCATGAGACTGAGCTCATGGCAACTGTCAGTGGCTTCAAAGCCACCTTATCTTTAATGGATAATGTACTGTGTAGGTGCTTTACATAATGAGAAGCATTTCTTTTATTCATTGGAACAATGGCTAGGGCTAAAAGTAAGCAGGTTAAAACAATAAATGGAGAAAAAGAAATTGGAATGACTTATGCAGCAAGTAGCACCACCAAACAGTACCAGCAGGTTGGTGTGGCGACCCTGGAAATTTGAAATTATGCTATCCAAAATCAGTGCTGAATAACTGAAGGAACCGAATAACTGATTGCCGGATTTGTGATGGCGGACCTGTATTCAAGTACCAACACCTGCAATAGAAAACCGCGCACTAAATTATCAACAACTACCTTCTCATCTGAAGCATGGTGATCACTTCCTAGTAAAACTGCCTGCTACTGCTTTTAAGAAAAAGGCTCAGAAGAGGTGTTACGTCTGTGCACATACAAAAAAAACGCCCACAACAATGCAGAGACACTCGTTTTATGTGTGAGGAGTGTAAAACACCACTGTTCATAACACCATGTTTCAAAGACTTCCACAGGCTGCAGAACTTCTAGAAACATTCCCTGTGACTGTATATGTGTATATTAAATATAGAAAAATAGTAATAAACAACATTTTATATTGTTTGTGTGTGAAAACAACAATTATAAACAATATAAGGACAACAGTATTTGTGAAGTTATTGTGCAGTAAATAAAAAGAAAAAACTTATAAAATAGTGCTAATATTGGTCTCACAGGCCATAAAAGTAACTTGGAAAAAAAAATTAAAAAATAATAAAAAACAGTACCTAAAAAACAAAAATAAATAATACCGGGTGACGGCAGTCGAGGATGATGCCATACACGAGGCATTTTCTGTCAACTTCATGCCTCCATAAGAAAATTAATTTTTTTTTTTTAAATTTGGGCGACCCTGAGAACAAGTCTCTGAGAGGGCCTGCCAACCCTCAAGGGGTTAAATTTAACATTAACAAAATTGAAAGAGGTTTATTTATGACAGTACTTTAAAGTCCTTTATTTTCAATACTTATTGCAGTATATCTGTAAATTCAATGTACATTACTGTATTAAGTATACAGCAGAGTACTCTAGTGCATTTTTTGCTATTTTTCAACATTATTCTGATTTAATGAATGTTCAAACAATGTCCATAATTAGTCCATTATAGAGAGAGTTTACTGTACAATATAAATAAAAAAATTATAATTATATAATACAGTGGACCCCCAGCATACGATGGCATCGACATACGTTAAATCCTGCATACGATACATTTTAATGCAAAAATTTTGCCTCGCCACACGTTAAAAAATCTGCCACAAGCGATTCGTCCGGGACGCGTCCACATGTAGTCTGAACTGCCCCGTGCATGCCAGTGTTTACAAGCCAGGGAGTGTGCTCGCATCTAAGCATACATTCGGTACATTCCACATTATCACAGTGTTTTTGGCGCTTGTTTCTGCAAAATAAGTCACCATGGGCCTAAGAAAGCTTCTAGAGCCAACCTTGCAAGAAAAAGAGTGCTAATTACTATGGAAATGAAGAAAGAGATAATTGCAAAGTACAAAAGTGGAGTGCATGTGTCGGAGCTGGCCAGGCTGTATACCAAACACCAATCAACCATCGCTACTATAGTGGCCAAGAAAATGGCAATCAAGGAAGCTGTTCTTGCAAAAGGTGCATGTTTGTTTTCAAAACAGAGATCACAAGTGTTAGATGATGTTGAGAGACTGTTATTGGTGTGGATAAGTGAAAAACAGATAGCAACTCTCAAGCAATCATACACAAAAAGGCTAGGAAGTTGCATGAGGATTTAATTGAAAAAATACCTGCAACTAGTGGTAATGTGAGTGAATTTAAGGCCAGCAAAGGTTGGTTTGAAAGATTTAAGAATAGTAGTGGCATACATAGTGTGATTAGGCATGGTGAGGCTGCCAGTTCAGACCAAAAAGCAGCCGAAAAATATGTGAAGGAATTCAAGGATTACATAAACAGTGAAGAATTTAAACCTGAACAAGTGTTTAACCGTAAATGGTCCAAACGTATATATGCGTTTTTTCAACATTTGAAAGTATGTAAAAAAAGAAGATCTTCTTTTTGTTTTTTTACATTTGAAAATTTGTAAAAAAACTTTGATCTACTTTTTTTTTTTGTCATATTTGAAAATATGTAAAAAAAACGCAGATCTACTTTTGTAGCACTACACATGTGAACGTAGTTCTGCTTGGACCGATTACGGGTTAATTGCAACGAAACAGGCCTGTTTTGGAAGAAATTGCCAAGCAGGATCTACATTACTCAGGAGGAAAAGGCACTCCCAGGACATAGCCTATGAAAGACAGGCTTACTCTTCTGATGTGTGCTAATGCAAGTGGTGATTGCAAAGTGGAGCCTTTATTGGTGTATCACTCTGAAACTCCCAGAGTGTTCAGGAAAAACAACGTCCTCAAGGCTAATTTGTGTGTGCTGTGGAGGGCAAACAGTAAGGCATGGGTCACTAGGGACTTTTTCTATGACTGGTTACACCATGCATTTGCCCCCAATGTGAAAAATTACCTAATTTGAAAGAAATTAGACCTTAAGTGCCTCCTGGTACAGTGGAACCTCAAAAATCGAACTTACTCCACTCCAGGAGCTAGTTCTAAATTCAAAAAGTCTGAAATTCGAAGCAATTTTTCCCATAAGAAATAATGGAAATACAATTAATCCGTTGCAGAAACCCAAAAATATTCACACAAAAAATACATTTTATAGAGATTAATTACAGTTTTTACATACAACAAATACTATAGTTTGTAATTATGTATAGTAATACATATAAAATAACATTTTTACTTACCTTTATTGAAGATTGGTGATGGCATCTGGAAGATAGGGAGGAGGAGAGAGGGAGTTGGGGTTAGTGTTTGGAAGGAGAATCCCCCTCCATGAGGACTTCAGGTAAAGCTCTCTCTGGGGTTACTTCCCTTCTCTGTCTTTTAATGCCACTAGGACCAGCTTGAGAGTCACTGGACCCGTGTCTCACAAAATAACTGTCCACAGTCCTCTGTTTCTGGCGCCTCTTTAACATTTCCCTAAAATGGGACATGATTCTGTCACTGAACTTGTTGCAAAGATGGCTTGTTTCAGCTTGCTCAGGGTGGTACTTGTGCACAAACATTTGGACATCATTCTACTTGGCACAAATCTCCTTAATCTTTGAAGAAGGCACCTCATCCACTCCCTATATTAACACCTTTCGCAACATCAGCTTCCTTGATTTGTTCTTTCTTTGACAGGATAGAACCGATGGTCGACTTGTTTTTCCCATACATCCTGGCAAGCTCAACAAGTCTCACATCACTCTCATACTTCTGCATTATTTCCTTCTTCACATCTATGGTGTTTCTCACTTTCTTTACCACAGGGGTACCACTAGTAAGTTTCTTTGGGCCCATGGCAGCTTATTTCACAGTTACACAAGCACTAAACACAACAAAATACAGTGGAACCTCAAAAATCGAACTGCTCCCAACACAACCAATTATGTAAGTGTATTTTTGTAAGTGCTTTTATAAGTGTATTTTTGAGGGTCTGAAATGGACTAATCTAATTTACATTATTCCTGATGGGAATAAATTCATTCGGTAAAGGCACTTGAACAGCCTTCTGGACCGAAGAAAGTTCGGTATTTGAGGTTCCACTGTAATCGTAAAATGCGTGAATGAGAGCACAGGTTAGTGTTCACTCAAGCATAAACAATGCTAGACTGCTCACGGCGCCTGCGCAGGGACGCGGACAGAGCAGGCGGCAGACAGGTCCTGTACCCGGCCATCCGAAAATAGGGGCGCGTTCGATAATAGGGACACAGTTTGAACGAAAAAATGGTCCTATTTTCGAAACGTTCGATATGTGATACGTTCGATTTTTGAGGTTCCACTGTATTAGACAATGCCCCTGGTCATCCTACAGACTTGGCAGAGCGACTTTCTGGGGACATGAGCTTCATTAAGGTCAAGTTCTTGCCTCCTAATACCATTCCTCTCCTGCAGCCCATGGACCAGCAGGTCATTTCCAACTTCAAAAAAATGTACACAAAAGCTGTTTCAAAAGTGCTTTGAAGTGGCCACAGACACTCGAATGACTCTAAAAGAGTTTTGGAAGGATCACTTTCATATCCTCAATTGTGTAAACCTTATAGGTAAGGCTTAAGAGGAAGTGGCTAAGAGGACCTTGAACTCTGCTTGGAAGAAACTGTGGCCAGAATGTGTAGACAAAAGGGATTGTGAAGGGTTTGAGGCTAACCCTGGGAATCCTATGCCAGTTGAGGAATCCACTGTGGCACTGGGGAAGTCCTTGGGGTTGGAGGTTAGTGGGGAGGATGTGGAAGAGTTGGTGGAGGACAATGAAGAATTAACCACTGATGAGCTGCTAGATCATCTTCAACAGCAAGAGGCCAGACCTGAAGAAACTGCTTCAGAGGAGGGGGATAAAGAAATTGAAGAAGTTGCCTACTTCAAAGATTAAAGAAATGTGTACAATATGGACAAAGGTGCAAACCTTTATGGATGAAAATCACCTTCACACAGCTGTTGCAAGCCGTGCTGATGACTATTACAATGACAATGTTGTGAACCACTTTAGAAAAGTCATAAAGGAACGAGAGGTACGGGCCTCTATGGACAGATATGTTGTGCAACAGAAGTCCACTGACTCTCAAGCTGGTCCTAGTGGCATTAAAAGAAGAAGGGAAGTAACCCCAGAAAAGGACTTGCTGCCTCAAGTCCTAATGGAAGGGGATTCCCCTTCTAAACAATAACAACTTCCACACTCTCCCCTCCTCCCATCCCATCAATCATCACCAGATCTTCATTAAAGGTAAGTGTCACGTATTCTATTGTTAGTAGAGTACTACTAACTGTGCATGTCTTCTTCAGTTTGTGTGCATTAACCCTTTCAAGGCCCGTCCCGTAGATCTACGGCTTTATGTTCAGGGTCCAAACCGTAGATCTACGTCATGAGCTCAGCTCACTCTGATAAACTGTGAGTGGTACATTTGGGCCTAGATATGAGAGAATACATCTATGTGGTATGTGTGCACCACATAAAACAAATCCTGCAGCACACTGTGTATAATGAGAGAAAAAAAACTGAGACCATGATTTTCGATTAAAACAGCGACTTTGCAGTGTTTTTTCGTATGTTTTTTATAGTTGTATTTGCAATTTCTTGGTCTCATTTGATAGAATGGAAGGCATATTACAGAAATAGAGATGATTTTGATTGGCTTTAGCACTGGAAATAGCTTGAAACTGAGCTCAAAGTAGCGGAAATGTTAAATTTTTGCTGATGTTCAAGAGTAAACAAACGACCTCACACGTCTAATACACGCCAGCTCGTGGGTCTAATATACATTCACAAATGTGGTGATGATATTTATACAACTATTACAATATTGCATAACAGTAAATCTTCTATTTTTTGGTGTGAATAAAAATTCATTAAGTGGTACAAAATCAAAATGGAATCTATTTGTAAAGCCTCAAAACGTAACTAATGAACAGAGGAAATGTTAGTTTAGTGCCAGGAATACCTACATTGTTTATTCTGGACCCTAATTTGAATTTGGAATATTTTGAACTTTGTGTTAAATTGGCCAAATTTCCAACTTCCGATCACTTTATTTTGTAGTTGAAACAGTTGACTTGGCGATTTCTTGTGCTCAATCGATAGAATAGAAGTAATACTAGTGAAATAGCTAAGAATTTGGTCGACTGGAATAATGTAATTGGCCTAAAATGGGAGTCAAAGTTGGCAAAATCGCTGATACGTAAATATCGCTGACACATCAAAATTCGCGAGAGCATAATTTCATCAATTTTCCATCAAATTTCGTACTTTTTGTTTTATTACCTTCACAAAAAGATTCTCAAGCATTTCATAAGAAAAAATAACTAATTTTTTTTTTTTAAATTCTTGGACACTGGGGCACCACTTCAGATTTTGGCCTTGGACCCTGAAGGGGTTAAACTTAATATTTCATGTGGTAAAACTTTTTTTTTCATACTTATGGGTGTCTTGCACGGATTAATTTGATTTCCATTATTTCTTATGGGGAAAATTAAATCGCCTTACGATAATTTTGGCATACGATGAGCTCTCAGGAACGGATTAATATTGTATGCCGGGAGTCCACTGTAATTATATGCAATTTGAGTGTTTTTGTATCAACTCATTAAAAGCACAATAATGACAAGATGATGAGAAGATACTGTACATGTGCAACCCACGGGTATCTTGACTGAGAGATGTTTCACCCATGCAGCAGACTTTATCAATCACAAATGAGTCTTAACCACATGTAGCCACATCTTCAACTGCTCCATCTCCCTACTTCTTCTGCTACCTTCATTATAAAACCATAAGATTGGTAAAGCTTTCTGAGCAGGTAAAATGTCCATCAATAAAAATACCCAGGTGTAGCACAGATTTTGTACTTAAGTGCTGTTTTTATTGTGTTTTAAATTTAGCTACAGTACTGCACCACTTTTAGTATGTTATAGCAGCATGCCATTCCAAATTTTGGATTCCATTATTTGCATAAAGTTTCTACATAGATTCAACAGTATGCATAGAATATCAAAGCAGCATTTAGGTATATCCTCCATAATGCCCATGGCTTCTACTGCACCTTCAAAGTTTTATTTATTTTTATTATCACACTGGCCAATTCCCACCAAGGCAGGGTGGCCCGAAAAAGAAAAACTTTCACCATCATTCACTCCATCACTGTCTTGCCAGAAGGGTGCTTTACACTACAGTTTTTAAACTGCAACATTAACACCCCTCCTTCAGAGTGCAGGCACTGTACTTCCCATCTCCAGGACTCAAGTCCGGCCTGCCGGTTTCCCTGAATCCCTTCATAAATGTTACTTTGCTCACACTCCAACAGCACGTCAAGTATTAAAAACCATTTGTCTCCATTCACTCCTATCAAACACGCTCACGCATGCCTGCTGGAAGTCCAACCCCCTCGCACACAAAACCTCCTTTACCCCCTCCCTCCAACCTTTCCTAGGCCGACCCCTACCCCTTCAAAGTAAGAGTTTTAATTATAAATTAATCTTACAGGTCAGTGATTTTGTCACAGTACGGTAAATGCTTCATGTGAGAGACCCCTTGTAAAATAAGGGAACTAACAATGTAGCTAGTGTCTTATTCTTTAGACAAATATCTCTGATCATGCGCTGAAAGTCTCCAAGTATCTGAAGTGGTCAAGCTAGTTTTTCCCAAAAGCCTGGATAGATTCTTTGTAAGTACTCCTGTGAGATGATGCAGGACACCCACAAGCTACTGAGAAAAATTGATTCTGCCCATCTTAAACACTTAGACACTTTCTGTATAGGGCCAAGGACATTAATACAACAACACACTCACAATCTATGATGTCACTTCCCTTTTCAAAGGAGGTCCCTCACACACCAAGTGTTTACCACATTACGGAAAGTCACTGGTAACCTAAACTTCCCAACAGTCATAGAGAATGCCCATAAACTCACCACTCAGTGATGTCATTACCAACTAATACATGGAGCACATGAAGGAGAGATTAAAACCACACATGATAGCCAGGGTAACATAGATGAGATATGGTAATGACATTTTCGTCATGTTCCCTCTACTTACCAGTACAACAAAACTTAAACAGATTTCTGTTGAGCACTCTTAACCCTTTCACTGTTGGTGCCATATAGAAATGTCTTATGAGCCAGTGTTGGTGACGTATTAATACTCTAACATTCTAGTGGCTTCAGTTCTAGCAGGAGAAAGCTGGTAGGCCTACATGTGAGAGAATGGGTCTGCATTGTCAGTGTGTGCAGTATTAAAAAAAAAATCGGGGAAGCCACAGTGCATTGTGGGAGTGCTAATTCAGTACGCCTTGGCCACCCAGCCTTGCGGTAAGGAATAGCTCACTCTCTGGCGAATTGGAACTTTCCCTTCCCAAGTGATAGTTCTAACACAGACTGAAGTATCAGTAAAGATGAATCTCATGGTTTTGAGGAGTTTGTGACAGAAAGCAATACCCAGGATACCAGAAATAGTGCTGAAAACCCAAACAATTATCAACCTTCCACCAAAAAAGTCTTGTCTAGACAAAGTGACTTATTTCCATGTAGGTGATGGGGAAGACAGCATAGTTGATGAGGAAGACAGTGTGGGTAGTGTGGAAGGCAGCATTGGTGGTGAGGAAGACAGTGTGGGTAGTGTGGAAGGCAGCATTGGTGGTGAGGAAGGCAGTGTGGGTAGTGTGGAAGGCAGCATTGGTGGTGAGGAAGGCAGTGTGGGTAGTGTGGAAGGCAGCATGGATGGTGGGGAAGACAGTGTGGGTAGTGTGGAAGACAGCATGGATGGTGGGGAAGACAGTGTGGGTAGTGTGGAAGGCAGCATTGGTGGTGAGGAAGACAGTGTGGGTAGTGTGGAAGACAGCATGGATGGTGGGGAAGACAGTGTGGGTAGTGTGGAAGGCAGCATTGGTGGTGAGGAAGACAGTGTGGGTAGTGTGGAAGGCAGCATGGATGGTGGGGAAGACAGTGTGGGTAGTGTGGAAGGCAGCATGGATGGTGGGGAAGACAGTGTGGGTAGTGTGGAAGGCAGCATTGGTGGTGAGGAAGACAGTGTGGGTAGTGTGGAAGGCAGCATGGATGGTGGGGAAGACAGTGTGGGTAGTGTGGAAGGCAGCATTGGTGGTGAGGAAGACAGTGTGGGTAGTGTGGAAGGCAGCATGGATGGTGGGGAAGACAGTGTGGGTAGTGTGGAAGGCAGCATGGATGGTGGGGAAGACAGTGTGGGTAGTGTGGAAGGCAGCATGGATGGTGGGGAAGACAGTGTGGGTAGTGTGGAAGGCAGCATTGGTGGTGAGGAAGACAGTGTGGGTAGTGTGGAAGGCAGCATGGATGGTGGGGAAGACAGTGTGGGTAGTGTGGAAGGCAGCATTGGTGGTGAGGAAGACAGTGTGGGTAGTGTGGAAGGCAGCATGGATGGTGGGGAAGGCAGTGTGGGTAGTGTGGAAGGCAGTGTGGGTAGTGTGGAAGGCAGTGTGGGTGGAGGGGAAGGCAGTGTGGGTGGTGGGGAAGACAGCATGGATGGTGGGGAAGACAGCATGGATGGTGGGGAAGACAGCATGGATGGTGGGGAAGGCAGTGTGGGTAGTGGGGAAGACAGCATGGATGGTGGGGAAGGCAGTGTGGGTAGTGGGGAAGACAGCATGGATGGTGGGGAAGGCAGTGTGGGTGGAGGGGAAGACAGCATGGATGGTGGGGAAGGCAGTGTGGGTGGTGGGGAAGGCAGTGTGGGTGGTGGGGAAGACAGCATGGATGGTGGGGAAGGCAGTGTGGGTGGTGGGGAAGACAGCATGGATGGTGGGGAAGGCAGTGTGGGTGGTGGGGAAGGCAGTGTGGGTGGTGGGGAAGACAGCATGGATGGTGGGGAAGGCAGTGTGGGTAGTGGGGAAGACAGCATGGATGGTGGGGAAGGCAGTGTGGGTGGTGGGGAAGACAGCATGGATGGTGGGGAAGGCAGTGTGGGTGGAGGGGAAGACAGCATGGATGGTGGGGAAGGCAGTGTGGGTGGAGGGGAAGACAGCATGGATGGTGGGGAAGGCAGTGTGGGTGGTGGGGAAGGCAGTGTGGGTGGTGGGGAAGACAGCATGGATGGTGGGGAAGGCAGTGTGGGTAGTGGGGAAGACAGCATGGATGGTGGGGAAGGCAGTGTGGGTGGTGGGGAAGACAGCATGGATGGTGGGGAAGGCAGTCTGGGTGGTGGGGAAGACAGCATGGATGGTGGGGAAGGCAGTGTGGGTAGTGGGGAAGACATCATGGACGGTGGGGAAGGCAGTGTGGGTAGTGGGGAAGACAGCATGGATGGTGGGGAAGGCAGTGTGGGTGGTGGGGAAGACAGCATGGATGGTGGGGAAGGCAGTGTGGGTGGTGGGGAAGGCAGTGTGGGTAGTGGGGAAGACAGCATGGATGGTGGGGAAGGCAGTGTGGGTGGTGGGGAAGACAGCATGGATGGTGGGGAAGGCAGTCTGGGTGGTGGGGAAGACAGCATGGATGGTGGGGAAGGCAGTGTGGGTAGTGGGGAAGACATCATGGATGGTGGGGAAGGCAGTGTGGGTGGTGGGGAAGACAGCATGGATGGTGGGGAAGGCAGTGTGGGTGGTGAGGAAGACAGCATGGATGGTGGGGAAGGCAGTGTGGGTTGTGGGGAAGACAGCATGGATGGTGGGGAAGGCAGTGTGGGTGGTGGGGAAGACAGCATGGATGGTGGGGAAGGCAGTGTGGGTGGTGAGGAAGACAGCATGGATGGTGGGGAAGGCAGTGTGGGTAGTGGGGAAGACAGCATGGATGGTGGGGAAGGCAGTGTGGGTTGTGGGGAAGGCAGTGTGGGTAGTGGGGAAGACAGCATGGATGGTGGGGAAGGCAGTGTGGGTAGTGGGGAAGACAGCATGGATGGTGGGGAAGGCAGTGTGGGTAGTGGGGAAGACAGCATGGATGGTGGGGAAGACAGCATGGATGGTGGGGAAGGCAGTGTGGGTGGTGGGGAAGACAGCATGGATGGTGGGGAAGGCAGTGTGGGTGGTGAGGAAGACAGCATGGATGGTGGGGAAGGCAGTGTGGGTAGTGGGGAAGACAGCATGGATGGTGGGGAAGGCAGTGTGGGTTGTGGGGAAGACAGCATGGATGGTGGGGAAGGCAGTGTGGGTAGTGGGGAAGACAGCATGGATGGTGGGGAAGGCAGTGTGGGTGGTGGGGAAGACAGCATGGATGGTGGGGAAGGCAGCGTGGGTAGTGGGGAAGACAGCATGGATGGTGGGGAAGGCAGTGTGGGTGGTGGGGAAGACAGCATGGATGGTGGGGAAGGCAGTGTGGGTGGTGGGGAAGACAGCATGGATGGTGGGGAAGGCAGTGTGGGTGGTGGGGAAGACAGCATGGATGGTGGGGAAGGCAGTGTGGGTAGTGGGGAAGACAGCATGGATGGTGGGGAAGGCAGTGTGGGTGGAGGGGAAGGCAGTGTGGGTGGTGGGGAAGGCAGTGTGGGTGGTGGGGAAGGCAGTGTGGGTGGTGGGGAAGGCAGTGTGGGTGGTGGGGAAGGCAGTGTGGGTGGTGGGGAAGGCAGTGTGGGTGGTGGGGAAGGCAGTGTGGGTGGTGGGGAAGGCAGTGTGGGTGGTGGGGAAGGCAGTGTGGGTGGTGGGGAAGGCAGTGTGGGTAGTGGGAAAGGCTGAGTAGATGATGTAAATATGTTTTGCCAATAATATCATGATAACAATGTTTGTGTGATTATTGTGTTGCATACGAGGGTATACATACATACATACATACATACATACATACATACATACATACATACATACATACATACATACATACATACACACATACATACATACATACATTATGCATTATATTGGTCACACAGGCCACAAAAGTTACTTGAAAAAGTAAAATATTAAAAAATAAAAAAGTACTATAAAAACAAAAATAATATTACCAAGTGATTGGAAGTCACGGATGTTGCCGTAAGCAGTTCACTTTCTGTGGCTTTACGCCTCTATATCTCAGTAAGTAATGATCACTTTCTTTTGTTTGTTTTAAAACATTTACAAAAATTTTCTTAAGATTTAGTAAGATTTTTTTTTTTCAAATATTTTTTTACACTGAATGAGAGTTTAGAATCAGAGGTTCCAACAATGGAAAGGTTAAATTAACAACCCTTAAACTGTCCAAATGTAGATCTACGTTTGCACGCATAGCGCTTCAAATGTAAATCAACGTTTTATTTTTCATTCCTTTAACCCTTTCAGGGTCGCCAGGCCCTCTCAGAGACTTGTTCTCAGGGTCGCCAAAATTTCAAAAAAAAAAAATTCTCATAAAAAAATAGAGAATCTTTTCCCGATCATAATGACACCAAATGTATGAAATTTGATGGAAAACTTATGGAATTATGCTCTCGTGAAGTTAGCGGTCTCGAAGATGTTTACGCATCGGCGACTTTGCCCACTTTGAGCTCAATTTTCGGCCAATTCCAGTGTACTAGTCGACAAAAATCATAACTATTTTGCTAGAACTCCATTTTTCCTATCGTCTAAGTACAAGAAACCTCCCATTTACCGATTTCAACTATCCAATAAAGTGGTCAGAATTTAGCAATTTTGCTAATTTCACACAAATTTCAAAAGGTGCCAATTTCCAAATAGGGTCCAGAATAAACAAAATAGACATTCCTGGGACTAAAATAACATTTTTTCTGTTCATTAGTCATATCCCCACGCCCCTCTTACATTTCTTTTGCTTTCCACTTTGAATTTTTATTCTCACAAAAAATAGAAGATTTACTGTTATGCAGACTACTGCATTAGTGTAGAAATGGTATAAATAATATCAGCGCACTTGTGAAAGGATATTAGATTCACCAGTTGACGTGTATTGGACACGTGGCATGATTTGTTTACTTTTGAACTTTGGTAAAAATCGAACATTTCTGCTACTTTGAGCTCAATGTCAAGGTACTTTTCACTGTGCAACCAATCAAAGTTGTCTCAATTTCTGTAATATGTCTTCCATTCTATATAATAAGACCAGGAAAACTAGAATACAACCATAAATACCATACAAAAATACAGTGCAAAGTTGCTGTTTTAAACCAAAAACACGGTCAAAGTTTTTTTTTCTCATTACGCACTGTCTGCTGCAGGATTTTTTTTATACTGCGCACACTGACCACAAAGACCCATTTTTTCATATGTAGGTCTACAAGCTTTCTCTTGCTAGATTTGAGGGCGCTAGAATTTATGCGTACTAGTATGTCAAAAACCCTGGCGCGTAAGCCGTACTAGTAAGTCGGAAACCCTGAAAGGGTTAAATTTGGCACAATAGGCCTGAGTCTCCTAGACATGAGAGAATTAGTCTGTGCCATAAGTGTGCGCAGTATGAAAAAATTCGCTGATGCTGGGGTCCCGCGTGGTAGCACCAGTTAGTTTCAGCTCCATCATGGGTTAGCATCATGGCAAACCCCCATGATTCACTCATGCCTCAGCGTATTAACACTCTAGTATTCTTGGAAAGTGAAACAGAACGTGAGGTTAGTGAATCTGACACCGATGTAGCCACTAATGTTCAAGGAATTAGTGAAACTGTTGATGATAACCCAGATGGCCCTCAGCCCATCACCTCTGGGGTTACCAGTGTGGAAAGCGTGGCCATACCAGACCCTCAGCCAAGTACCTCTGGGGTTGCTAGTGTTACTACCCATAGGCAACTCCACAAGAGGAAATTATCATTTTCCAAGTGCTATTGTGATGACGATAGTGAAAGTGATATAAGTGACGATGATGAAATCGATTTTATGCCCACAGAGGATTCGTCAAGTGACAGTGATAATCATTATTCCCCAGTGAAACGTACTTTTAGGCATCATAACCTACGTTCAGGCAGTGTGCTATATGTAGTCGGCGGCAAGAGTCGTGGCAGGTCACGATCCAAAACCCCAGCTAGCTATAGTGATCATGAAGGTGAATATGCTGGGATAGAGGAAGAGGAGGTTGGTGGCATGGTGCCTTGACCTCGTGGCGCGGTACGTTGACAGACAAAGGACCGTCTAGCACCCTCTCAAACATGTGTTGCCTCCACTCCCGTCCTTCCTCTTCCTCCCCCACACCCCATGCCACAGGTCCACCCTGCACCATGTGACTGCAAATGGAACTGGACAGAAAGTACACCATTCATGCCACATCCTTTCAATTTTGATGCCAGTGGAAGTAGTATCATGCCACACTGTCCCATCACAAATGAGTCTACAGAGTTAGAATATTTTCAACTATACTTTGATGAACCAATAATGAACCTGATTGTTACCCAGACCAATATGTACTACCAGTACAGTAGGGCCCCGCTTTACGGCGTTCCGCTAATACGGTCATTTCAAATTATGACCAAAACTCTCTATACGGCTCCCCCCACCTGACTTTCTAATACGGTCACCGTGCCCCACCCAGTTTGTTTACATTCTATGTGAGATCCGTAAGCACTAAGTCTCTCTGTTATGTCTGGAAACTCTAAAATTTCAAGTATTTTTAAAAGTTATTTCATATTTTATATATACTACTCTGATAATTATACTTATGTATATCTGTACCTAAATAAACTTACACACTGTGCTGGCGTGCAGGTACACATTAAAATCAGTAAGAGTGTCTTATGTCTTGAGACACAATATTAGTAATAGTGATGATGATAATAATAATAATCACTGAGTCTCATTAAATGTTGTATATTACATTATTATACATATTTTCATTAATCCATCTATAATGGGTAACTGTAGAAAGTTATTCCTTTCGTATGTCAGTAAGTTTATTCAGGTATACACAAATAGTTACATAGATTATCATACATAACAGCATATGTGTAGAGAACCCAGGATAACCCAAAAAAAGTCTGTGACTTATTTCCATTGCCTTCACTCAGAGCGTCATTTCTTCTAAAAATGGTGTTACATAAGAATGTGAGTGTTTCTCTTTGTTTATTCCTCCATATCAATGTACAGACAACTTGTACACAAAGTTACTTGTACACAGACCAGACGTGTACACTTTGTTTGTTTACAAAACTTGCATTCGCCTGGTTTGTTTACATAACTCTGCGCCTGTCCTTCCTCATGTACTCATTCTCTCTCTCTCTCTCATTTATTTGTTTTATCTCATTTACTCACCTCTGACCCTATATTGAGACTACAAATATTTTAAGGTAAGTAATGAGTGTCCTATATGTGTATTTTACTTTTTAATTGTTTTTTAATGCCTAGTTCTATGCTAACTTAATATATGTTAGTGTAAACTTGTTATCTAGTATTTATATGCATTTATAAGTGGAAAAAAGAAAAGTTGGCCTGAGCTTGCTACCACCACACCACAGCACCGTATCATCCTTTGCGGATGATACTAGGATCTGCATGAAGCTGTCATCTGCTGAGGACGCAGTTAACCTCCAAGAAGATATAAACAAAGTTTTCCAGCGGGCATCGGAAAACAATATGATGTTCAATGAGGACAAATTCCAACTACTCCTTTATGGAAAACTGGAGGAGATAATAACTAGAACAGAGTATACTACAAACTCTGGCCATACAATAGAGTGGAAAAATAATGTAAGGGACCTGGGAGTAGTAATGTCTGAAGACCTCACTTTCAAGGATCACAACAGTACCATGATCACAAGTGCAAAGAAAATGATAGGATGGATAATGAGAACGTTCAAAACGAGAGATGCCAAGCCAATGATGATCCTTTTCAAATCACTTGTTCTCTCTAGGCTGGAATACTGCTGTACATTAACATCTCCATTCAAAAGCAGGTGAAATTGCAGATCTAGAGAGTGTACAGAGATCCTTTACTGCACGTATAAGTTCTGTCAAGCACCTTAACTACTGGGAACGCTTGGAAGCACCTGACTTGTACTCGTTGGAACGCAGGAGGGAGAGATATATCATAATCTACACTTGGAAAATCCTGGAAGGAATGGTCCCAAATCTGCACACAGAAATCACTCCCTACGAAAGTAAAAGGCTGGGCAGGCGATGCAAAATGCCCCCAATTAAAAGTAGGGGCGCCATTGGTACACTAAGAGAAAACACCATAAGTGTCTGGGGCCCAAGACTGTTCAACAGCCCCCCATCAAACATTAGGGGAATTACCAATAAACCCCTGGCTGCCTTCAAGAGAGAGCTGGACAGATACCTAAAGTCAGTGCCGGATCAGCCCGGCTGTGGCTTGTACGTTGGACTGCGTGTGGCCAGCAGTAACAGCCTGATTGATCAGGCCCTGATCCACCAAGAGGCTTGGTCATGGACCGGGCTGCGGGGGCATTGATCCCTGGAATAACCTCCAGGTAACCTGCAGCTCATAAGACTGCCATCCCCACGAGCCCCTTTGGGGCGGGGCAGATGGCAGACCAGAGGCCTAGCTTCTCCCTACGAGCCCCGTGAGGGCGGGGTCTGTGGCTAGGCCTGGGGACAGTTAGTCCCAAGGATGAGGGGGTACTTGTACCTCCTCCCATGGGAGACTTAGGTCTCGAGATACTCCCCAGATAGGGAGTCAAGGTCGGGTCACCACTACCTGGAAAAAACCCGGGCCGGGAGAATACCGGGGAATAAAAAAAAAAAGTGGAAAAAAAAGGGTGTTTCACTTTATGGCGATTTCTGCTTTACGGCGGTAGCCTGGAACCTAACCTGCCGTATAAGTGGGGCCCTACTGTATACAATGGACTGCATAGATATTTCAGAATCGTCATGGTTGCACAGGTGGAAAGATACAACTGTGGCTGAAATGTATTTATTCCTTGGAACAATCATGCTTATGCCACACATGTATAAGAACAATATAGCACACTACTGGTCCACAGACCTCTTCATCAGTACTCCAGTCTTCCGTGACCTCCTTCCCTGCAACAAATTCACTCTGTTGCTATGAATGTTGCACTTCTCGAGACAGGAATATGCCAAATCGAAATGACCTCCTATACAAAATCTGGGAAGTGTTTATGTATCTGAAGCAAAAATTCAGTGCCTACTTTTATCCATTCAAGAATATTGTTGCTGATGAATCCTTTATTCTGTTCAAGGGACGACTGCCATTCAAACAATATATACCAAGCAAACGTAATCGTTTTGGTAAAAAACTGTTTGTAATGTGTGACTTTGAGACTGGTCTTGTGTTGGATGTCATTACAGTGGACCCCCGGTTAACGATTTTAATCCGTGCAAGAGGGCTCATCGTTATGCGAAATAATCGTTATGCGAATTAATTTTCCCCATAAGAAATAATGGAAATAAAATTAATCCGTGCAAGACGCCCAAAAGTATGAAAAAAAATTTTTTTTACCACATGAAATGTTAATTTTAATACACACAAACTGAAAAAGGCATGCACAATTACATGACACTTACTTTTATTGAAGATCTGGTGATGATTGATGGGATGGGAGGAGGGGAGAGCATTATCTTCTTACTGTTTAGAAGGGGAATCCCCTTCCATTAGGACTTGAGGTAGCAAGTCCTTTTCTGGGGTTACTTCCCTTCTTCTTTTAATGCCACTAGGACCAGCTTCAGAGTCACTGGACCTCTGTCGCACAACAAATCTGTCCATAGAGCTCTGTACCTCCCGTTTCTTCAAGACTTTCCTAAAATGGGCCATAACATTGTCATTGAAATAGTCACAAGCACGGCTTGCAACAGCTGTGTCAGGGTGATTTTCATCTATAAAGGTTTGCAGTTCAAACCACTCTGCACACATTTCCTTAATCTTTGAAGTAGGCACAATGGATTCCACAACTGGCATAGGCTTCTCAGGGTTAGCCCCAAACCCTTCAAAATCTTTCTTAATTTCCATACTAATTCTCACCCTTTTTACCACAGGGTTGGCACTAGAAGCTTTCTTGGGGCCCATGGTCACTTATTTTCCAGAAACACCACCGAAAACACTGTAATAATACGAAATATTCCGAGTGTATGCTTGGATGTTACCGCGGAGGCTGGCTGGTAAACAATGGGACGGCCGGCACATGTGAGGGCACATTGGACGCGTCTCGGACGAAAATCGGTATGCGGGTTTTTAATCGGTATGCGGGGCAAAAATTTTGCGATAAAAGTAATCGTTATGCGGAAAAATCGCTATGCGATGCCATCGTTATGCGGGGGTCCACTGTATCTACACAGGGAAAAACACACTCAACGATACCAGGCGCATGTTGGGGATTTCTGGTGATGTTGTTCACAAGATGATGCAGCCATACCTTGGCAAGGGTCATACATTGTACACAGACAACTGGTATACAAGCCCTATGCTCACTGATTTCCTACGTGTGAACAATACTGATATGTGTGAAACAGTGAGAAAAAGTAGAAAACACATGCCAAGGTTCACTGGAGGAAGTGTAGTGCAAGTGTTTCATGCCAATGACATCATGGCATGGATGTGGCATGACAAACGGGACGGGACGTTGCTGTCAACCATCCACAGAAATAAGATGGTACAAACAGACAGACTGAGCAAGTACAACAATGAACCTATTGTAAAGCCAGCTGCTGTCATCGACTATATGAACAATATGCGCCTAGTCGACAAGTGTGACATGATGATAGGGTTTGTTGACTGTGTGCATAGGAGTCACAAGTGGTATTTAAGTGTTTTTCCACCTTGTAGACATTGCAATGCTCAACGCATTCAACATGTACGAAATAAAGACAAGGAAGCGACAAAGATATGCGGAATTCACCCTCAATGTCATTAAGCAGATAGCAAAAAAGTATGGTACCACACCTATACCTGTCACTCCACAGCAACTTGTCACCCCACAACAGCGACCTGTCACTCCACAAGAAGAGGGTAAGTGCCCAACCAAATAATCCCTAACTGTCACTGCCTGATACCATTACCATTTATTTATTTATTTAATGTCTTTGCAAACAGTACATTGAGATTGTGTATATACAATAGTGGGTTGCAATACAAAGAGAGCCTCTATTATGCCTTGGCATTATGGGCCAACTTAACATTATTGGCTTACATTCCACTTAATACTAGGAAATAGTATATCATAGTTGTACAGTAGGAAAGTAATTATTTAATAGATGTACAGTAGAATATTAATTATAAATGAATCAAAATTTGTATAATACAAAGATATATATATATTTATATTCTAAAATGCTTTTGTGAAAAATAATGATTCAATTATATTCCTGTCAACAATGGATAAAAGGTTCAATGTGATTGTTTCAGTTATGATGTGGGAGTACATAGGTGAGTAAGTGTGTACTGAGTATTTAGCATTTAGTCTAGGGTGATTAAGTGGCTTTTGAGAAGAGTCTTAAATTGATTTTCAGACTGGGTTACTTTAATATCTTCTGGTAATAAATTCCATATTTTGGGGCCCTCTATGTGCATAGAGTTTTTACACAGTGTGATATGGACACAAGGTATATCAAAAAGAGATCCGTGTCTTGTGTTGTGGTCATGTGTCCTGTTTAGGTTGGTAAGGAAAAGTTTGAGTGTGGGGTTTATATTTGCGTGTATTGTTCTGTGTATGTAGTAGAGACATGAATAGGTATGGATGTTCTTAATGGTAAGCAGATTCAGACTTTTGAAAATTGGTGGAGTATGCTGGCAGGAGTGAAAATTTGTTATCATTCTTACTGCTGCCTTTTGCTGGGTTATTAGAGGTTTTAGGTGACTGGATGTTGTTGATCCCCATGCACAAATTCCATATGTAAGATAAGGGTATATGAGTGAATGGTAAAGTGCGAGGAGAGCTGATTGTGGAACGTAGTACCTTATCTTTGATAGTATGCCTACAGTCTTGGAGATTTTCTTGGTGATTTGTTGTATGTGTGTCTGGAACTTAAGGCTACTGTCAAGGTTGATACCTAGGAATTTTCCCTCTGTGAGTCTTGTGACTGATGATCAGTTTAGCGTAATGTTAATTGGATCATTTGCAGCTTTGTTTCCAAACTGAATGAAATAGGTTTTATCAGTGTTCAAGGTAAGTTTGTTAGCCATCATCCAGGCAGATATTTTCTGTAATTCAGCACTGACTGTGTTTGCTAGTATGACTGCGTTTGGGTGGGAAAATACATATGTAGTGTCATCTGCAAATAATATGGGTTTAAGTAGCAGTGATGCATTCGGTAGATCATTGATGTAGATGAGAAAGAGGAGTGGTCCAAGGGCGCTTCCTTGTGGGACTCCTACTGTGATTGGTTGGGTGGAGGAGTTTGCATCATTTGCATACATATATTGAGATCTGTTACTAAGGTATGAATTTAGGTAGTTGAGGGAGTGGCCTCTGATACCATAGTGCATTAATTTGGAGTACAGTAGTTCATGGTCGACTGTATCAAAAGCTTAACGTAAATCAATGAAAATGCCCAGCGGGACTTCTTTCTTTTCAAGTGCGGTATATATTAGTTCTAGCATGTGTATGATAGCGTCATTTGTGCTTTTATTACTTCTGAATCCAAACTGACAAGGGTTTAATATGTTGTGTGAAACGAGGTAGGAATAGATCCGTCTATGAATTAATTTTTCCAAGAATTTAGAGAGCAGTGCTAAGTTAGATATTGGTCTATAGTTATTCAAGTCAGCTTGGTCACCTCCTTTATGGATCGAAGTGACCCTCGCTATTTTGAGGATTGTTGGGAAGGTAGATGATTCAATGGATTTGTTAAAGAGCGTTGCAATAATTGATGACAATACTTGAGAAGCTTTTTTGTACATAAAAGAAGGCAAGTTATTTATGTCTCCTGCCTTGTTTTTAAGGGTGTTTATGATGAGCATAACTTCAGTGGGGTTGGTTGGAGCTAGGAATAGCGTATTTGGGTAGGTTCCTATGAGGTAGTCTGATGGACGGACGTTTGTGCTCGGTATTTTGTTTGCTAAATTTTTTCCTATGGTGGAGAAGAAAACATTAAGTCTGTTTGCTGTTTTGGTTGGAGTGAGTAGGGGTTCATCTGATTTTGTTAGCTTGATTGCTTTGTTTTTGGATAAACTTTTAGTTCCAAGAATTTCAGATAGAGTTTTCCTGGTTTTTTTCATATCACCTTTGATGTTATGTAATCTATTTTCATAATACAATTTTTCTGGCCTTCTTATCAGGCTGGTAAGTGCTGACGAGTAATTTCTCGACTGTTCTCTAGTTATTTGACCAATTCTATACTGTTTTTTATATTTGTGCTTTGTGTTAATGGATTTGAGGATGCTTGGTGTTAGCCAGGGATTATTCAGTCTCTTTGCTGTGATCTGTTTAGTTTTTCTGGGGCAATGTCTGTTGTAGAGGCATTGGGCTTTTTTTAGAAAATTATTTATACATTCATTCATATCTGTATATGTTTCAAGCTCATTTTGCCAATCGATGTTATTCATAGCTGCTATAAAGTTGTTAACTGCTGTCTCGTTATGTAGTCTGAAGGTTACTTTAGTAATGTCTTGCGTATGTTTGCCCAGATTAGTTATGAGAAAGGCTGAGTAGTGGTCTGTAGTGTTGTCCGTGATTTTGCCTGATTTTGAAGGAGATATGGTGTTTGTCCAGATGTGGTCTATTAAGGAGTTGCTTGTCTCGGAGATTCTTGTAGGTTTAGATATTGCTGGTAGCAACAAGCAGTTACTCATTGTGTTTGTGAATTCGGTTACTTGTGGGTCCTGGTCGTGTAGTATGTTTATGTTGAAATCACCTGTTAGTAGTAGGTGGTCTTTATTCATGTGTGCATCAGTAATCATGTTTCCTAGTTTTTCACTAAAGTGATAAATGTTTGACTGTGGTACTCTGTAGATGTTTATAACTGTGAGGGGTTTTTGCAGGTCTTTTGATTTAAATTTGGCTATGATATATTCACCATGTTCATCCCTTGTGCAAGATTTATTGATACATTCGAGTTGATTTGAATAGTATATAGCTGTTCCTCCCCCTTGCTGGTCTGTTCTACAGTTGTGTATGGCCATGTAGCCAGGAATGGTATAGAAATCTGTAATATCAGGCTTAAGCCAGGTTTCTGTGAGTGTGATGATTGTTATATTGGAATGAAGGGAACTGAGTCGTGCTGTGAGGTCATCATAATGTTTGCTCAAGGATCTGACATTGTAGTTAAAGATGGTTATGTTATTGTTTGCACTGAGTAATGTCTTTGCTTGGTCTGCTGTGTAGTAATTACAGTTACTGTTTGATTCGTGTATTTCATTTAGTAAAAAGTTTACATCAGGATCTATGTCTGTAATCATAGGATGAGAGTAATTTTACAAACTAGATTTTCTGAGTAAAATGATACAAGATTTATATTGAATCTACAACTAGACTTATGAATAAGACTCCGTGATTAATCTTAAACTTGTAAAAATTTGAAAGAAAAAGGGATTATTACAGAATTGATAATTCAGTTATACACTGAAGTATCTAATAGTACCTTAATTATTTTAACAAATGAATTTATGAACTACAGTAGATACTTACAGTTAAAATAAAGGAGCTAATGGATATAACAGTAAAAGAATGTATTAAAAGTAAAATCAGTATCACCTGAAGTAGTCAATAGCACCTGGAGTATTTTAATGGCAAAATAGTGAACTTATTACACTTTAGCACCTGAGAATAGCACCTTGATTACTTTAACAAATGTGAATATATGAACTAAGGTAGTTATATAAAGCTAAAATAAAGGAAAAAATATATAAGGGACTAAATTAAGTAATGGTGAACAAGGTTCAATGGATAGATAGTCACTATGATATAATATTGATTTGTGAGTAAGATCTGATTTGTAATGTATAATAAGTTGAGCAATTAATTGCACTATAAAAAGTAGAGAAATATGAGGTAGCTGGTACTAGCTAGCAAAAGATAGTTTTGGGACTCACACAATAATGTAATTGGAATATACACTAATTGCACACACAATATAAAGGGGAGTAAAATAGTAGTGGTAAGCTGAATTAAATGGACAGGTAGCAACCATGAATAACATTAATTTGGAGTAAGATTTGTCTTGCAACACAAAATTATGAGCAATAAAAGCAATTAAATATTAAAAAGTATTTGAGGTAGCTGGTATTAGCTAGTAAAAGAAAAAATAATAATGCACAATAATGTAATAGTAAATAATAATAATAATATAATAGTAATAATAATAATATAATAATAATAATATAATAGTAATAATAATAATATAATAATAATATAATAGTAACATACACTATATACACCACACGTATATATGTGTTAAGGTCACTTATCTAATCTGTTACAGAAATGTCAGCTTTTCTAAGGAAGGTAGAGAAATCATGTTCATTTGAGATGGTGTATTGTTGTCCTGTTGATGTTTTTCTAATTAGTATTTTCCCATCTCGAGTGAAACACTGATGTATTTTGTTTTCCTGTTTAAGTTTTCTCAACCTGAACAGAAGAAGTACTCTCAGAAAAAGTGTGTTGTGTTTGCTTACATTACACAACGACCCCAAGTGCGAAAAGACACACGATTCATGTGTCAGCAATGTGGGGTGGCACTATGCATGAATCCATGCTACTTGGAGTACATGGGACCTGTAAATACCTTGTATAAACAATAGTATGTGATTGAACCAGGTGCACAAATTCATCTATCAGTGTGAATATGTGTGTAACAGTATGATTACTAATTCAGTACCAAACATTTGTGTCTCAACAAGAATTGGCTATGAAATCAAAAGATCTGCAATAAAACATTATTATCAAAACATGAAAACAACAAAAAATAGAAAAGAACTGGAAAAAATTATAAATGTTTATTGTTTCTGCAAGCGGCAGCGCTCCATGTTGCCGACACCTCATCATTTAGCAAGAACTTTGTGGGCTTATATCTCGGTAAGTACTGGCCCTAAAAATTATTTTTTGCCTATAACATTTATAAAAATGCACTCTTCATTAAAAAAAAAAAATTTAAATATTCGGAGCGCTGCGCGAGTGAACGCAGATCTACGTTTGGACAGTTTAAGGGTTAACCATGGAGGAAGAGCTCAGTAGTTGCCTATCTTTTCTAGACAACTCCTCTGCAAAAAAACTACAATATAATTGAGCTTAAGGTAAAAAGGGAACTTACCAAGACAGATGACAGTCTAAACTTGTCACACCATAATGTGTGCACTAAGAGAAGCATCATCGGCGACTCCTTTTTTGAGGGTTATTGGGCTCTCCATTTTATTACATCTCAAGAATACATAGATAATATTTTCTCCAGGCTTTACGATGTAAATGAGTACAAATAAGAAGTGTGTCTGTCTCACGCTTGGCAGGCAGAGGATCAAGACTCCACACCATGTCTTGTGCTGAATTACCCGCACAGGTTTAGCACTTAACATGATTTTTTTTTTCCTGGCTTCATTTGGCCCATTTCATCATTTTTGTAAAAGAAAAGCAGAAAAGATCAACAACAAAATTAGTTATAAACAAACTACTAAGGTATTCACACTTCTACCTGACAACCAAAACTTATCTTCCAGCACAATTAAAGATTTTAAATCTACAAAAAGCAGATATACACTGTTCCATACAGGACATGTGACAAAATATATGTTGAAGAAACTTCTAGAAATCTCACTCTTACATATCAACAGACACCATAACAAAAGTATCACCCATCATAACACTAGTGGAGAAAAAGAGGGTTTTTCAGATAATTTACCTGGAGGGTTAGTAATCCAGGCTAACCCAATAAAGTCAAGATGTCATCAAATTGTCTACCTTAATTCCATTTGGGTCCTTTAATCCTCTCTACCTGGATGCAACCCACGTAAGTTGCCTAACACCCTTGTACCTACTTAGGTTAATTAGAAGAACACCTGCTCAACTGAGTCTGGCTATAATCTATAGTTCAAGGAATACAATAATATGTGGGTTTTGTAACACATTTGTGGAAATTATTCAAAAAAAGGTAGAGGGGTGCAATTTGTTATTGTAGAAGATATTAATCACTTAAAGTTTTGAATTTGGTTGACACACTATTGGGTTGACAGACTGATTAGGCAATGGTAAATTAGGAAAACTAGAGAAATAGTTAGACCACACTGAGAATACTGTTAGATCACCAATTTACCATACTGCCTCATGATCCCCATCAGGAAAAGCACTTACCAAGCATACCTGACATTCTTAGTGATATGAAGACTGGTGTAGCACCAGCCACTGATGCGGACGTGCTGTAGCATCCCCACTACGCAGTGGCAGAACCACATCACATATAATAAGCTCATAAGGTGAAAGTTAAGCCATAGGTAAGAATATGACCAACACAAGAGCACTGCTTGCTGCCACTCTCTGTGAGGAACTGAACATCAAATTTAACAACCTCCAAGCTGTAAAGGGCTCATTTCTCCAAAACTGTTGCAGTGACAAAAAACACCTGCAACATAAGCACTACAAAGTTATCCTGCACCCACTACTGAAAGCCAAGAAATCAATCTTTCTGAAAAGCACTGACCTAAACATTTGTGTGCAAATTCTCGATGACTTCCAATGGGGATCAAAGGAAACAATGGCTGGGCCAAGACTGAAGAAGTGTTGCTCAACAAGCATCTAAAAATGCTGAAAATATGCTTTGAAGAGGTCTCAATGGTCAACAGAGCCCTGCAAGAAGTAATCAACACCTGGCAATACCATGTCGACCCACAAGATATCTTGCAAGAACAATACTACTACATGGAAATAAATGGTATAAAATACCGACACAATGGAAATATAAACACAAATGCAGTATAATGTGATCCTTTATTGACAACGTTTCACCCACACAGTGGGCTTTTTCAAGTCACACACAGATCTACCTGGGGTTGGAAGGTACGAGAGTATTTATAGTCATGTTCAGAATGTTGAGGTCAGGTGGAGAATGCTGCATCTGATGATCTACCGGGTGGGGTTATAGAGTCTTGGGTAGCTTGGCAGGGGTATTGGACAAGTTGTGAGTAGACCTTCTGCAGTGTTCTATGTTCTTATGTGGGATAGCGATGAAGAAGTTTCTTGGCGAGTGGTTCAGCTATGTTACAGAAGCCATTGTTCTGGTTGAAATTGTTGGTTGTAGAGATGAGCGATGATTCCAGGATTCTTCTGTATTGAGTGTTGTCTTCTGTGGCTATAAGTCTTGAGTTTCTGTAGTTAATTAAATGGTTGTGTGAATTGCGATGTTGTACACAGGCATTCCTTGTATCGTCAGTCCTGCTTGAATATTGGTGTTCTGAAATGCGTGTTTTGAGGTCTCTTGATGTTTCGCCCACATATAATTTGTTGCAGTCATTACAAGGGATTATGTATACCCCTGCAGAGGATGGAGGCTTGTCCTGTCTACTACTGGTGATGTCCTTGATGGTCATGGTTGTGGAGGTAGATACTTGGAATGATGTTTTGGCAAAGATGTTGGAAACATGTTTGGCAATGGAGTTGGTTGGGAGGACTATGTATCTCTTCTCGGCAGTGTCTTCTCTGGGTGTGTTGAAGATGTTTAATGCCCGCCGTCTGCAGTCTCTGATGAAGTGATGAGGATAGTGGAGTTTAGAAAATACTTGTTCAATTATAGTGCATTCTTCCTCAAGGAACTCATTGCTGCAGATTCTGAGTGCACGTAGGAAGAAGCCTATAATTACACCACGTTTGGTTTTGGTGTCATGGTGAGAGTAGAAGTGGAGAAGATCGTTTTGGTTGTAATGACTGCAACAAATTATATGTGGGCGAAACATCAAGAGACCTCAAAACACGCATTTCAGAACACCAATATTCAAGCAGGACTGACAATACAAGGAATGCCTGTGTACAAAATCGCAATTCACACAACCATTTAATTAACTACAGAAACTCAAGACTTATAGCCACAGAAGACAACACTCAATACAGAAGAATCCTGGAATCATCGCTCATCTCTACAACCAACAATTTCAACCAGAACAATGGCTTCTATAACATAGCTGAACCACTCGCCAAGAAACTTCTTCATCGCTATCCCACATAAGAACATAGAACACTGCAGAAGGTCTACTCACAATTTGTCCAATACCCCTGCCAAGCTACCCAAGACTCTATAACCCCACCCGGTAGATCATCAGATGCAGCATTCTCCACCTGACCTCAACATTCTGAACATGACTATAAATACTCTCGTACCTTCCAACCCCAGGTAGATCCGTGAGTGACTTGAAAAAGCCCACTGTGTGGGTGAAACGTTGTCAATAAAGGATCACATTATACTGCATTTGTGTTTATATTTCCAATACTGCTACATATCTGACTCCCTGATGGAAAAGCTACCAGTACAATCACTATGCATCTGACTGCCACAAGAAAATCATGATGTGGTGGCAGAGGCCACCAATTCACCGACTGCAAAAGCGAAGGGTCACCAACATGCCTCAACCATGGAGAATACCACACACTAGCAGCCAAATGCCATACCAGAAAGGAACTGGTTGCCTAGAAAAAAAGGCAGAAGTCAAGTCCCATAAAAAAACTTCCCAGCCCAACCCAGCAAGGAGAGCCACCTATGCTGAAATAACCCACCTGAGATCCAGCTCTCAACCTACGCCACCAGCCACTGCTGCCACCCCACAACAGATCTTCCAAGACGATGCACCCTACCAGCATCATCAACAAGCATCACCCAACAAACATAACCCAACAAGCATCATCACTTCTCACCTAAATAATATGGCATGCACAGGCTCCTTCAACTCCACAATTAATACCATCTTCCATTGAAACAACCTCCTGGAAATGGACTTCCCAGAGCATTTGCCCGCAGCTGACATACTAAGAGTTGTCAAGTTTGTACCATCAACACTGTGATCCACCGGAAACTGAATTATCTCCTACCCCAGCACTGCACACTGGTAAACCACAAGTCAACCCTTCTCAATGCAGCATCCAACACTGACACCAACATCCCAGTCAATGACTCAAACCCATGGCTTGGTTGCTAAAGCTCTCACTTCACACAGAGAGCATCTGGGTTCGATTCCCAGAGAGGGGTAAAAACATTGGGCATGTTTCTTTACACTGGTTGTCTATGTTCCCCATCAGTAAAATGGGTACCTGGGAGTTAGTTGACTGGTGTGTGATGCATCCTGGGAAAAAACTGACCTAATTTGCCCAAATGCTCTGCATTTTG